>NC_091318.1:1701381-1736381 GCF_038502225.1 Cherax quadricarinatus
AGACAGGTCATATGGTTGCATGCATTGCTGTTCATTCAGTAGAATGGAGTATTCTGTTAGGTAGTGTATTTAAAAAAAAAATAATAAAGTTAGGTTTAACATTTGTGTGATATAATTGTGAGTAACATTTAGGATATACAATTTATATGGTTCAGTTATTCAGTATTTATTTGGTTTTGAGTGAGTAAGTGAACTTTGAGAAGAGACTTGAATTTATAAACAGGTAGTGTTTCTTTTATATTTACAGGTAATGAATTCCAGATTTTAGGGCCTTTTATGTGCATTGAGTTTTTGCATAGCGTGAGATGGACACGAGGAACATCAAAGAGTGATCTGTGCCTTGTGTTATGGTCATGTGTTCTGTTGAGGTTGGCAAGGAGATGTTTGAGGGGAGGGTTAATATCAGAGTTAAGTGTTCTATGTATGTAATAGGTGCAATAATAAGTATGGATGTTTTGTGTCGTGAGTAGGTTGAGTGTTTTGAATATTGGTGGAGTGTGCTGCCTGTATTGGGAATTTGTTATCATTCTAACTGCAGCCTTTTGTTGGGTAATTAGTGGTCTGAGATGGTTAGTTGTTGTTGAGCCCCATGCACAAATTCCATAGGTAAGATAGGGGTAAATAAGAGAGTGATAGAGGGCCAGGAGGGCTGACTGTGGAACATAGTACCGTATCTTCGATAGTATGCCTACAGTCTTGGAAATTTTCTTAGAAATTTGTTGTATATGTGTATGAAATTTGAGTCTATTATCGAGGTGGATTCCTAAGAATTTTCCCTCTGTTAGCTTTGTGATAGGTGATCAGTTTATCGTTATGTTAAGAGGTACATCTGTAGCTCTGCTACCAAACTGAATGAAGTAGGTTTTGTCAATGTTTAGTGTAAGTTTGTTAGTCCTCATCCAGGTAGATATTTTCTGTAATTCGGTGTTTACAGTATTGGCTAGCGTGACTGGGCTCGGGTGGGAGAAGACGTATGTAGTGTCATCTGCAAAAAGTGTGGGTTTGAGTAATTGCGAAGCATTTAGTAGGTCATTTATGTATAGGAGAAAGAGAAGAGGGCCAAGGACACTTCCCTGTGGGACACCAACTGTAATTGGTTGTGCGGAAGAGCTTGCCCCATTTGCGTACACATATTGGCTTCTGTTGCTGAGGTAAGACTTGAGGTAGTTGAGGGAGTGCCCTCTAATACCATAGTGTGACAATTTTACGTGGAGCAAGTCATGGTCAACTGTATCAAAAGCTTTACGTAAGTCAATGAAGATCCCCAGTGGGACTTCTTTTTTCTGTATTGCAGTGTATATATGTTCTAGCATGTGTATAATAGCATCATTAGTATTTTTATTAGGCCTGAATCCAAATTGGCAGGGGTTGAGAATGTTATGGGAGATGAGGTAGGAGTAGATTCGTTTATGAATTAATTTTTCGAAGATTTTTGAGAGAGGGTGTAAATTGGATATTGGCCTATAGTTATTCAACTCTGTTTGGTCACCTCCTTTATGGATTGGGGTGACCCTTGCTATTTTGAGAACTGTAGGGAAGGTGGAGGATTCAATGGATTTGTTAAAGAGTGTTGCAATGATTGGTGATAGTACTTGTGACGCTTTTTTGTATATAAAGGGTGGTAAGGTATTTAAATCTCCTGCCTTGTTTTTTAGTGTGTTGATAATAAGGGAGACTTCGTATGGGTTAGTCGGAGCTAGGAACAGTGTGTTCGGGTAGTTGCCAGTGAGGTAGTCATTTGGTGGGGTATCTGAGCTTGGGATATTATTGGCAAGGTTTAGACCTATAGTGGAGAAGAAATCATTGAGTCTGTTTGCTGTTTCTGTTGGTGGGAGTTGGGGTTCATCTGATTTTGCTAATTTTATTTCGCTATGTCGTGATATCTTTTTTGTTCCCAGAATTTCTGATAGGGTCTTCCAGGTCTTTTTTATATCACCTCTGCCCTTCTTATCAGGCTGGTTAGGATTGACGAGTAACGTTTTGTTTGGTCTCTGGTTATGTGACCCATTCTGTACTGTTTTTCATATCGGTGTTTTGTATTTATGGATTTGAGAATGCTGGGTGTTAGCCAGGGACTGTTCAGTCTCTTAGCTGTCATCTGTTTAGTTTTTTTAGGGCAGTGCTTGTTATAAAGGTATTGGGTCTTTTTTAGAAAATTATTAAAACATTCGTCAATATCTGTATAGATTTCTAGCTGTGTGCCAGTCAATGTTTGTTACTGCTGTTGTGAAGTTATTAATGGCTGCCTCATTGTGAAGTCTGAAGGTGACTTTAGTAGTGTCTTGGGGTATTTTACCAAGAGTTGTTATGAGGAAAGTAGGGTAGTGGTCTGTGGTATTATCTGTAATTATGCCTGATTTTAAAGGGGATATGGTGTTGGTCCAGATGTGGTCAAGTAGGGAAACACTAGTCTCTGTAACTCTTGTAGGTTTTGTTACTGTTGGTAGCAACATGCAGTTACTCATTGTGTTTGTGAATTCAGTAACGTGTGGGTCCTGGTCTTGCAGGAGATTTATATTGAAGTCACCTGAGAGTAGTAAGTGATCTTTGTTCATGCGTGCATCAGTTATCATACTTCCTAGGTTTTGACTAAATTGGCTAATGTTTGATTGTGGAATTCTGTAGATGTTTATCACTGTGAGAGGTTTTTGTAGGTATTTGGATTTGAATTTAGCTATTATATATTCCCCATGTTCATCCCTTGTGCAAGTATTAGTGATACATTCTAGTTGGTCTGAGTAGTATATAGCTGTGCCACCCCCTTGTTGGTCTGGCCTACAGTTGTGTATGGCTGTGTAACCAGGAATGGCATAGACATCTGTAGTATCAGGCTTTAGCCAGGTTTCAGTTAGTGTAATGATGGACATATTGGCATGCAAGGAATTTAGTAATGCTATGAGGTCATCGTAATGCTTGCTTAAAGATCTGATATTGTAGTTAAAGATAGTTATGTTGTTGTTGGCTCTGAGAAGTGCCTTTGATTGTTCTGCTGTGTAGTAATTACAGTAACTGTTTGAATCATTTAAGTCATTAAATAAGAGGTTGGTATCAGGATCAATGCTTGTAATCATAAGATTTGTAGTGAATCTATAGTTAGAATTAAGTAAAAAATAAAGTAAATATTCTAAAGCTAAAAGAAATAGCACCTGAATTATTTAACAAATGTAAAAAATAATGAGCTAAGGTAGTTTTTTAAAGCTAAAATAAAGGAGACAATATAAAAGGGACTAAAATAATTTGTGGTGAACAAATAAAGTGATGATCAAATAATGGAGCTTGGGAATATGATAGTAGGTAGTACTTTAAAGGTAATTCTTTAAAGTTAGAATTATAATATAAAATTATAATACAAAAGGGACTAATATAAGTTGTGGTGAACAATAAAGAGGTAATCAAATAAATGAGCTTTGGAGTATAATGGCAAAATAGTGAACTTATTAACTTTAGCACCTGAGAATAGCACCTTGATTAGTTTAACAATTGTGAATATATGATCTAAGGTAGTTATATAAAGCTAAAATAAAGGACAAAAAAATATATAAGAGACTACAATTAAGTAATGGTAAACAAGTTAAATGGACAGATAGTCACTATGAAATAATATTGGTTTAGGAGTAAGATCTGATTTGTAATATTAAATAAGTTGAGCAGTTTATTGCACAATAAAAAGTAAAAAAAAAATGAGGTAGTTGGTACTAGCTAGCAAAAGATAGTTTTGGTACTTGCAAAAAAGTAATTGGAATATACACTAATTGCACACACAATAAAAAGTGACTAAAAAAACAAGTAGTGGTAAACAAAATTAAATGGACAGGTAAGAACAATGAATAATGGTAATGTCTTGGTTATAATATGATAGTAAGATGATAGACAGGTACAAAGGATAATATAAAGGTTGGGGTTGAATATACAAACTTGAAAATTTGGCAACAAAATGTTATGGGAAGTATAAAATAATGTTTAATGTACAAAAGTAAAATTGACTGGTAGTAAATATGGTGTTTAATAAAATTTTAGTAAGTAATAATGATTACAAAAAAAGTGAAAAAGTAATGTTTATTTCATTCAATATTGCACTGGTAGTTATACTTCAGGTTATATGGCAGTACAAGGTAATTAAGAGTACTCTAAGATAGTAAATGTGGTATAAAACAGGTAAAGGTAATTAGACAAGTAATGGTTATTAAATGTCAAAAATGTTAAGAGTAAATTGGAATTATAGTAAAAATGATAATTATTAATTTTAGTAGGTAATATCAATTGATAGTATTTAAAAAAATATGAGGTAGTAATATGGACAGAGAAAGCATCAATTTAGCTAATGTTTAAGCAAACAATAGTAAATAAGAAAATCACATAAGGTGACTTATGCTTACTAGTAAAATCACAAAATGAGGTAGTTGATTATTTAAATACTAAGAGATTGTACAATGAAATTTGAACAATAATGGAGCAAAACATACACTACACTACGTAGGCTTTTAAGTTGGACATTGTTTAGTTATTCTCTGTAAGATTAGTATCCCTGAGAAATCGTGATAGATCATTCTCGTTCGTGATTGTGTACAGTTGACCTACATTTGCTTTCCTAACAAGAATTTTCCCATCCCGTGTGAAGCATTGGTGTATTGTGTCATTATTCTCCCGCTTAAGTTTTCTGACTCTATACAGGAGGTTCTGACGTTTTTTGGGTAAGACACTCGTTTATGTATACCTCTTTCTTTACTTTAATAGATGCAATAATTAAGTCTTTTTTCCTATCATGTGAGTGGAATCTAAGCATATATATATATATATATATATATATATATATATATATATATATATATATATATATATATATATATATATATATATATATATATATATATATATATATATATATATATATATATATATATATATATATATATATATATATATATATATATATATATATATATATATATATATATATATATATATATATATATATATATATATATATATATATATATATATATATATATATATATATATATATATATATATATATATATATATATATATATATATATATATATATATATATATATATATATATATATATATATATATATATATATATATATATATATATATATATATAATATATAAGGCGATCGTGTCATTTCCAGCAGGATCTGCAGGAGGTTACACTGGAATTCGACCTCAGCACCTCAAAGAGATGGTAAATCCAGTACTCGGTGAATCTGCATCAATTCTTCTCACCGAGTTAACAACTTTCGTCAACAATTGCCTGGCTGGGCGAATCCCAGAAGAAATTAAACCTTTCTTTTTTGGAGCCTCACTATGTGCTTTGAAGAAGAGGGATGGGGGAATCAGACCCATTGCAGTTGGAAACACTCTTCGCCGTCTCGTTGCCAAAGCAGTAGTGAGAAACATTCCCCTAGAAGCTGCCACTTTACTCCAGCCACACCAACTGGGCTTTGGGGTCTCTCAAGGCAGTGAAGCTGCAGCTCATGCGGCAAGGGCCTACATCAGGGACCTACCAGAAGACAAGGCCATAGTCAAACTTGATTTTAGAAATGCCTTTAATATGGTGAAGAGAGATACCGTTTTGCCAGCTGTTCGGGTTCGGTTCCCCAGTCTTTTTCCCTTCATTTCAGCCGGCTACAGCAAACCCTCAATTCTTTTGTTTGGAGAACATGAAATTCAATCATCAGAGGGTGTTCAGCAGGGTGACCCACTTGCTCCATTTCTCTTCTGCTTGGCAGTAAGAGAACTAACTTCCAGCCTACGCAGTGAGCTCAATATCTTGTACCTGGATGACGGCACTCTGGCAGGTACTGAAGAGTCCCTGGTGGGGGACCTACAACTGGTGAAAACACAGGGAGAAGACTTGGGACTCGTCCTCAATCCCTCCAAGTGTGAAATCATCAGAGCAAACCAGGAAATAATCAATGCTGTGCGAAGAGTCCTCCCAGAAGTCTCAACTACAACTCCGCACCGCTGGGTCACCAGGCCATCGATACTGTCCTCAGGGACAAATTAAATGACCTGATGAGAATGGAGGAGAGAATAAGCAATCTTGATGCCCATGATGCTCTGTATCTCCTCACAAGGTGTCTTACTATGCCAAGACTCACTAACTTCTTAGTTTGTGCACCCTCTTTTGACAACTCAACACTCGATGAATATGATACACACCTGAGATCAACTTTTAAGAAGGCACTGAACCTGTCACTAGAGGATGAGCAATGGGATCAGGCAACCCTCCCAGTGCGACTGGGAGGTATAGGGGTGCGTAAATCAACGCATGTTGCTTTACCTGCTTTTCTGTCTTCGTGTTTGGCTTCCAGTGCATTAGTCAAGAAGATAGTGCCCGAACGCTTGAGAGACGTGGTAGGAGCTCAAGACCCCAGGTTTACTGAAGCAGCGATTCGGTGGGACACCCTTACAGACTCCTCCAGTAGACCAGCTCCTCCCAAACAGCACAAACAGTCCCACTGGGACAAACCGATCATGGAAAAAATCGCTAACACAATGCTCTCCAATGCTTCAGGAAAGAGTAAAGTTCGTCTCCTGGCAGTGAAGGCACCACACTCAGGAGATTTCCTGTTAGCTGTTCCCAATTCCTCCCTGGGCACCCGTCTCGACACACAGGCCATTCGGATTGGTGTTGCTCTTCGCCTAGCCGCCCCCATCCTCACCGAACATAGGTGTATTTGCGGCAGGGCAACAGCTGATCAATTCGGACTTCATGGTCTCGTGTGTCACACAGCAGAAGGGAAGTATGCCAGACATGAGGAGGTCAATGACATAATAGAGAAGCCTCGCCACAGCCCGTTGCCCAGCTCAATGGGAACCCCACGTACAGAGGTCTGATGGAAGTCAAAAGCGTCCTGATGGAGCCACTATGCTACCCTGGAAGGATGGAAAGCAGATTGCCTGGGACTACACCTGTGCTGCTACATTGGCAGACACCTACTTGCAATACTCTGTAGTGGAAGGGGGTGGAGCTGCCAGCCACAGGGAGACCCAGAAGATCCGAACATATGAAGACCTTTCCCCTTGCTATAGCTTCATTCCTATAGGGTCGGAGACCCTTGGAGCATGGGGCAAGTGTGCTCTGAAGTTCCTCAAAGAGCTAGGTGAAAAGCTCGTCATAGAAACCAAGGACCACAGGGCGACCAGCTTCCTCTTTCAGAGACTCAGTGTTGCGATCCAGAGAGGAAATGCCTGCAGCCTTCTGGGCACGCGGCCCACCGCAGGGGAGCTGGACGAAGTATTCGAGATGTAGCTCTGAGTTACCTATGTTGTTTTACTTTCTGTTGTATTTTTGTGAATGTTTGGCCAATGTATTCTGTCTTTAAATAAAACATACTTGAAATATAGGGGGTGGTAGGAGAAAATTATCAAGCAGCTTCATGGAGAACCTTGAGTTTTCCCTGATGCAAGTTTATTCTTTTCTCTGAGGATGAGGGTCCCTATGACAGTTCTAGAGGTGGTACCTCCCTATATTTTATAAATATATATATATATATATATATATATATATATATATATATATATATATATATATATATATATATATATATATATATATATATATATATATCGTGACAAATAGCTGAAACTTGCGATTTTGGTTTAAACAGCAACGCTCTTCTTGCCGAACAACGCAAGCAAAAATTTGTGGATGCAATAATTTCGAAAAGAAAATTCTGACCCTAACCATAGAAATATATTTCATTGTGATTGTTTATTATTAAATTATTGTAAACTTATCTAAAATGTATTTAGTTGATTTAGACTAAAATAAATTGCGCTTGTTATAATAAAATTAGGTAAATTATCTAAGGTTCCTTTGGCAAAAAATTATTAATTTTTACGTTTACATTAATGAAAAAAATATATATTTTTAAAAGTATAAGAGAAATTTTAAGAAAAGACTTCATTTTAAATGTGTTCTTGGTAAGTGACGAATTTTACCTAGTCGGCACGACACACACGCACACACACACACACACACACACACACACACACACACACACACACACACACACACACACACACACACACACACACACACACACACACACACACACACTCACACACACACACACTCACACACTCACACACACACACACACACACACACACACACACACACACACACACACACACACACTCACACACACACACACACACACACACACACACACACACACACACACACACACACACACACACACACACACACACACACACACACACACACACACACACACACACACTCACACACACACACACACACACACACACACACACACACACACACACACACACACACACACACACACACACACACACACACACACACACTCACACACACACACACACACACACACACACACACACACACACACACACACACACACACACACACACACACACACACACACACACACACACAAAGAGAGACTAGTCATAATCTCACCTTAATCTTGGACGTGATGGAGGTGAGACGGTTCTGAGCGGCCTCCAGCTCAGCATTAGCCTCCTCCAAGGCTCTTCTCTTGGGTTCCACATCACAGTACACTTCGAAGAACCTGATGATGTTGATAACCCACGAACACAACCCTGACATGGATAACAATACGAATAATCAAATTAATAAATTAACATTGTAATAACATACAATTTCTAAAACTTTTGCACCATCTGGTTCAATCCTCCCTTATACACAACTTTCCTTGTATGAATCTTAGTCGTGGCTTCGTCTCTGTAGATGCCTTCCTTCCCACTACATTGTAAAATGCTCCAAACTTCAGAACACCCGTGACTTAGTGATTCTTTTTTCTCCTTTTCCCTTTTCTCCTTTCCTCTTTCCTCTTTCTCCTTTGGGCTTTCTTTTTTTCTGCCTTGGGTATTTGGTCCATTATTATTATTTTTTCCCCTTTGTGGGCCCCTAGCTCCCATGTGGGCCCCTAGCTCCCTTGTGGGCCCCTAGCTCCCTTGCAGAGCTCCTTTTTCTTAGTATTTGACTGGCTCCACTACTACTACTACTACCTCTACCTCTCTTCTTCCTTTCCACTACCTCTCTTGTCCCGTCCCTGTCTGCTGGCTTATATATACTCCCTCATTTTCTCCTTTTTCTTAGTGTGACTTTGTAAATGGTCCAAGTCGGACCGGAGAGTCGTCGTAAGCCCCTCTCTCCTATGTGCGGATTATTTGTATAGTGTTCCAGTCATGGTATTGTGCCTTGTTTTGTTATTTAGTAAATAAACACTCAGAAGTTATGTGACTGATGGGGTTAGCGTCATGGCAAGTGGATATATATACCATAGACAAAACTTATTATTATTAAAGATTCGCCGGTATTCTCCCGGCCCAGGCCTTTTCCAAGTGGTGGCCCGGCCTTGGCTCCCTCTTTAGGGAGTGTCTGAGACCTAAGTCTCCCATGGGAGGAGGCACAAGTACCTCCTCATCTTTGGGACCAACTGTCCCCAGGCCTAGCCACAAGCTAGGCCTCTCTGGTCTGCCATCCCCGCCCCAGGGGGGCAAATGGGAATGACAGTCTTATGAGCCAAAAGCTCGGGCTCAGGCACCTACCCTACCCTAGAAGGGTTAGGCATGGTGTCGATGAGACAAAACTGTATTTAAAAATGACTTACAGTAACGGGTTAAAAGAAAATTACAGAAGACCTAGCATTATCTTATGTATATAATTCAGCAAGGCTGAAGGCCTGATTACCTCCTCTTCTACTATCTTCTCTTTATACCAATGTTGTGTATTGATAAAGACACTGGTTAGTGATACGTCTTATAAAAAAGATTCCCAGATTTTGCACATATGTCTAATTCGTCAATTAGTAGCATTGTATTCTATTGGTAAGTTGTATGTCACACAAAGAATCTTGGTTTAGAGGACATCTTCGCAATCTACTCACCAACTTCTCACCTACTTTGGGCACAACCTACCAGTGAATCCCACATACCAGTAACAATTCCATGTCTCTATAGCACATCATCTGACTCAAGTATACAGGCGTTCATCTTAATTCTGCTTCAAATTCATCAAGACTACGATACATGACTCCTGCTGCTAAGCTAAGGAACTTTCTATCTCATTTGCTGTTGTCTGTATATAATTCGGCGATGTTGAAGGACTGATTACTTCCTCTTCTGTTTTTTGTTTTTATCCCTGTACTGCATTGATTAAGCCACTTCATGGCGAAACGTCTACACAATAAAGACATATTTTATATGTCTAAATCACCAACTTGTCGACAGTGTATATCACTGATATAATAGAGAAAGCAATCTACTTTATAATAAACAACTTTCTATTGCAGGATGTTAAAAATCTGTTTATTTTATAGAAATTTTAATTAATAAAAGTTTATTATGGTTACATTTTGCTCGCCAGTTTTGTCAAGACAAAACAAATAATACAGTGCATGAACACGGAGAATATATAAAGAGATTATGGTGAGACATTCTTGAACTAATTCCTTCATTGTTACTAGTAAGAACATAAGAAAGAAGGAACACTGCAACATGCCTACTGACCCATGCGGAGCAGGTCCATGTCCCCCCCCCCGGATTAGACCAATGACTCCCCCCCCAGGAATAGCCCAATGACCCAGCCAGTCTGGTCATCTCCACTCAAGGATGGAGCACTGTTCCAGACCCAGCAGCACAAGTTAGTCAGGTCCAACTCACACCCACCCACACCCACTCATATATTTATCTAACCTATTTTTAAAACTACACAACGTTTTAGCCTGAATAACTGTACTCGGGAGTTTGTTCCACTCATCCACAACCCTATTACCAAACCAGTGCTTTCCTATATCCTTCCTGAATCTGAATTTTTCCAACTTGAAACCATTGCCGCGAGTCCTGTCTCGGCTGGAAATTTTCAGCACGCTATTTACATCCCCTTTATTTATTCCTGTTTTCCATTTATACACCTCGATCATATCCCCCTAATTATACGCCTTTCGAGAGAGTGCAGATTCAGGGTCCTCAGTCTATCCTCATAGGGAAGATTTCTGATACATGGGATCATCTTTGTCATCCTCCTCTGTACGTTTTCCAGAGCATTTATATCCATTCTGTAATACGGTCACCAGAACTGAGCAGCATAGTCTAAATGAGGCCTAACCAAGGATATATAGAGTTGAAGAACAACCTGAGGACTTCTATTATTTATACTTCTAGATATGAAGTCAAGAGTTCTGTTAGCTTTATTGCGAACACTAATGCACTGTTGTCTTGGTTTTAGATTACTACTAACCAGAACTCCTAAACCCTTTTCGCAATCAGTAGTATTAATATCTACATTATTTAGTTTATATGTGGCATGGTTATTTAACGGTCCAACATTTAGAACTTTGCATTTGTCAATATCAAACTGCATCTGCCACTTATCCGACCATTGCATCAGTCTATTCAAATCATCCTGGAGTGCTCTAGTGTCCTCATTAGAATGAATTGGACGACCTATTTTGGTGTCATCAGCAAATTTGCTTATGTCGCTATTTATTCCCTCATCTATGTCGTTAATGTAAATTGTGAACAGCAACGGCCCCAACACTGACCCCTGAGGAACACCGCTTGTGACGTGCCCCCATTCTGATTTCTCCCCATTTATGCAAACTCTCTGCTGTCTATTTGTCAGCCATGCCTCTACCCAGGAAAAAATTTCTCCTCCAATTCCGTGTGCCTTAAGTTTCCTCAATAGCCTCTGGTGTGGAACTCTATCGAAAGCCTTACTGAAATCCATATACACAATATCATATTCATTACCATGATCTACCTCCTCAAACACCTTAGTGAGAAAAGTTAGTAAATTCGTAAGACAGGAACGCCCCTTTATAAAACCGTGTTGAGATTCATTACTCAATCTGTGCCTGTCAAGATGGCTACGAATTGCTTCGGCAATTATCGATTCCATAAATTTTCCCACTATGGAGGTAAGGCTTATTGGTCTATAGTTCGGAAACAAGAACCTGTCACCTGCCTTGTAAATAGGTATTACATTTGCCATTTTCCACTTATCAGGCACTATGCCAGTTTGTAGTGATATGTTAAAAAGATTAGCCAAAGGTATGCTAAGTTCCTCTTTACATTCCTTTAACACCCGTGCAAACAGTTTATCAAGGCCTGGGGATTTGTTAGGTTTTAGTTTCTCTATTTGTCTGAGGACCATGTCACTAGTTACCGCAATCGTACATAGTTTATTATCATCCAGTTCTACATAAACTATTATTTCAGGAATATAGCTAGTATTTTCCTGGGTGAAAACTGAGAGGAAGTAGGTATTTAGAATTTCACACATATCCTTATCACTGTCAGTGATCTGACCAGAGTTACTCTTAAGTGGGCCAATCTTGTCCCTAATCTTACTTCTGTATACCTGAAAGAACCCTTTTGGGTTAGTCTTTGAATCCCTTGCGACCTTAGCCTCATAATCCCTTTTTGCCTTTCTTATTCCTTTCTTTATTTCTCTCTTTAATTGAATATATTGATTTCTTAACTGCCCATCCCCTCTTTTTATACGCCTATACATGCCTCTCTTTTGACCAATGAGATGTTTTAATCTATTGTTCATCCATTTGGGATCATTTTTGTTAGATCTAATTTCCCTACTCGGAACAAAAGTTGTCTGGGCAGCTAGAACTATGCTCTGAAAAACGTCATATTGACAACCAAGATCACCTACCTGACCCATAGTCAGGACATCCCAATTTAGCCCACCCAGGTAATTTTTCAGTCCCATGAAATCGGCCAAGCAAAAAATCTGGGACAGAGGTTTGACTGCAGTTATCTGGGTAATTCCATGATATATTGAAACTAAGTGATTTGTGATCACTTTCCCCAAGCTCATCATTAACCTCAAGATTATTAATTAGAGATCTTTGTTGGCCAGAACCAAGTCAAGCAGATTGTTTCCTCTAGTTGGTTCTGTCACAACCTGTTCTAAAAAGCAATCCTGAACCGTATCAAGAAAGTCACTAGACTCAAGATTTCCTGTCACATTGTTCCAATCAACTTGTCTAAAGTTAAAATCTCCCATTATCTCAACATTTTCATATCAAGATGCCTTATGAATATCGTCCCATAATAGCTTACTGCCCTCCCTATCAAGGTTTGGGGGCCTATAAATCACACCCACAATTAATTTGTCACGTCCCTCGAGAAACTGTAGCTAAACAGATTCTGTGTTCGATGTTTCTAATCTTATATCATGTATAAGACAACAATTTAAATTTTTTCTCTGACATACATCGCCACAACACCACCTGTGGAAAATTGCATTTATCTGAATGTATCATTATGTTCATAACAGTAAACAAAGATAATTATTATTTATCAGTTAAACAAGTAGAAATTTGGGACACCTAGGTCGCAAAAAATGTTCCCCTTCGATACCTACCACTGTCATATCCGCAAGTTGCTCTGGACCTATTAATTACAATGAAATATGTACACACCAAGAATGTTGGTAAATATATAATTTTGTGGACTGTATATTAAATTAAAAAAATTATTATATATGAACACATTTACATAATAGAAGGAGAATATCTTAAAATCACTCACCAATTTGACTGGAGATTAATGTTTATCATACTCAGAAAACCTCACTGTCTATACATGAAATAACACTGGCCAGAGTTAAAAATAACAGACTGATCTGAGGTTCCTGGAGCTGTCTTGTCCAGTCGCCTGATATCTCAAGTTATGCAGGAATGCACATCCAACAATTTTGCCTCCTATTTGAAAGGTGTCAACCCAATTTTAACCCCTAGAACACGAAAAATTCTTCCCATTATACACTACCGTTAGTGTCCAATTCAAACAAAATGGCGAGTGTCGTCTGTGCAGGCGCAGATGCAGGCTTCCCATTTTTTATAACAATTTTTATTAAATACAGTATGGCCATCTATTTACATATAACTACTGTATTTCTGGAAAATATATACAGTATTTTCCACACTGCGGCCGGGCGGAGTTTGTTGCTAAACGACTCAAATTACTCCTTCCTTTAGGAGACGATTCCAGCCGGTTCTGGCTTGAGTGGCTGTTCTCCTAGTAGGTCTTACTACGATTTCATCTTCCGGCATCACTTGGTCAGCGTTATCTTCCATATCACTCGTGTCACTTTCCCTCAGATTTTCATTTACATTTGTTTCAACACCAGTTAATTCCAAGGGAATCAATTTATTAATTGTGCGTAAACTTTCCTGGCCATGACACAATACTTTGACATTCCTGACAACACCTTGTGCATCTGGGTACAATGTCAATACTTTGCCCAGAGGCCACAATGTTCGATGTTGTTCAGTATCAATCAACACAATGTCACCTTGTTGAATGTTCTGTCGATTTACTGCCTCTGTCGCACCATAAAAGTGTTCACGTAGTGTAAGAAGATATTCCTTACACCACACATTAGACCAATGACCAATTACTTTATTTAACATTTTAAATTTATCACACAACCCTGCCGCATCATTGTAATCTTCATCACTTTCTTCCAGATTATCTCTATAGACTGGGGCAGCTTCCAATTTCCTTTCACATATTAGGTGAGAAGGTGTTTATACATCTGCATCAGGTGTATCACTCATGTACGAGAGAGGCTTATTATTTGTACGATTCTCCGCCTCCACTAACACTGCACGGAATTCTTCCAAATTAATTCTCTTCCAGTGTATTACTTTATGGAGACACCTCTTCACTGTGCCTATCAGTCTTTCGTACAGCCCCCCCTGCCAAGGGGCTCTAGGAGTAATACATTTCCAGGTACACCCTGGTTGGGTTAACCCTTTGAGGGTCGACAGGCCCTCTCCGAAACTCGTTCTCAGGGTCGGCCAAATTTAAAAAAAAAAAAAATTATTTTCTCTTATGAAAAGATAGAGAATCTTTTCCCGATCATAACGACACCAAAAGTTTGAAATTTGATAGAAAACTTACGAAATTATGCTCTCGCAAAGTTAGCGGTCTCGGCGATGTTTACGCATCGGCGATTTTGCCCACTTTGAGCCCCATTTTCGGCCAATTTCACTGTACTAGTCGACAAAAAACATGAATATTTCGCTAGAACTCCACTTTTTCTATCGAATGGGTGCAAGAAACCACCCATTTATAAATTCAACTATCCAGTACAGTGGTCAGAATTTAGCAATTTTGCCAATTTCACACAAATTTCAAAAGATGCCAATTTCCAAATAGGGTCCAGAATAAACAAGAAAGACATTCCTGGCACTAAAACGACATTTTCTCTAGTCATTAGTCACGTCTCAAGGCCCCTCTTATATTCTTTTGCTTTCCACTTTGAATTTTTATTCTCACAAAAAATATAAGATTTACTGTTATGCAGACTACTGCATTAGTGTAAAAAATGGTATAAATATTATTGGTGCACTTGTGAAAGAATATTAGACTCACCAGTTGACGTGTATTGCACGCTTGGCACGATTTGTTTACTTTTGAAGTTTGGTAAAAATCGAACATTTCTGCTACTTTGAGCTCAATTTCAACGCACCTTTCGTTGTAAAACCAGTCAAAATCATCTCAATTTCAGTAATATGTCTTCCATTCTATAAAATGAGACCAAGAAAACTAGAATACAACAATAAATACCATACGAAAATACACTGCAAAGTCGCTGATTTATTAAAAAAAAATGGTAAAAGTTTTTTTTTTCTCATTATGCACTGTGTGCTGCAGGATTTTTTTTAGACTGTGCACACTGACCACATAGACCCATTCTTTCATATGAAGGCCTACCAGCTTTCTCCCACTAGATTTGAGGCCGCTAGAATTTATGAGTACTAGTACGTCAAAAACCCCTACGCGTAAGACGTACTAGTACGACGAAAACCCTCAAAAGGTATTAACAGAGATTGAACATCGTTACTATTATTTAATTCTATCAAATGTTGGGCACCTGCTACAAAATTTGTGGCATTATCCGAAATCATCAATCTCGGAGAGGATCTCCTAGCTGCAAATTTTCGAAACAGCTGTATAAACTGTTCTGCAGACAAGTCCTGTGTCACTTCTAAATGAACTGCCCTGGTAGCAGTACAGGTGAACAAACAAACACACACTTTCAGTGGAACACCATCTGAAGTACCTGTTAAAATTATTGGACCACTATAGTCTACACCTGTTACATCAAATGGTTTCACTAATTGTACATGCTCCTTTGGCAATGGTGGAGGACCTGGGTACATATAGGATCTGCCATCCACACGGCGACATATTACACACGATTTAATCACCCTTTTTACGCTTTGCCATCCTTGTGGAATCCAGAAAGTTTCCCTAATACAATTTAAGGTATCTTGTACCCCACAATGCATTACATTTTTATGGGCATTTAGAACAATCAAATTTGTTAGATGATGAGTTTTGGGTAGTAAGATAGGGTGTTTAGCATTATCACCAAATTCAGCATTTTGTAACCTACCTCTGCACCTAATTACATTGTTCTCTAAATACAGTCCCAATTTCTCTATTATGGAACCTTACACAATTTTTCTTTCCATCATCAATTTAATCTCATTTCCATAGATTTCTTCTTGTTCCCTCTTTATCCAATATTCAAGAGGATGTGAAAACTCATATGATATATTCATCTTGTTTAGAAATTTAAACACCAACTTAGTTACATTGATTAGTTTGGGTAAAGAAGAATACATATTTATATCAATGGCTAAGGGAGGACAAACTATTGGAGCGGTGGTCACAGTAATTTCAACAGGAGCAATATACGCCTTTTGTACAGGCCAATTAGCTTTATTTACCAACCAGCTCGGTCCTTTAAACCATGATACAGCATTTACAAATTTAGCATAAGGTAAACCTCGAGACAAGAAATCAGCTGGATTCCCCTCACCTGGTATATGATTAAAGGTTAACATATGCTGACCCAAACTATTATACTTCTCTTGCATCTGATTAATTTCAGTGACTCTGTTTTGTACGTACACAATTTTACTGTTTCCATTACGAATCCATTGTAAGGATACCTCATTATCAGACCAAATTACATTGTCGCTAATATTTATCTCCTGCAACTTATTTCTTATATAATTAGCTAATTTGACACCTACATAAATGGCTGTTAATTCCAACTGAGGTAAGGTACGTGATTTAATTGAAGACACTTTAGCCTTAGACATAACAAGAGAAATAAAACTATTACATTGAAGGTAAGCAACTGCTCCATATGCCAATTTTGAAGCATCACAAAAAATGTGGAGTACATTTTTTCCATTTGGATTGGCCACCTGGCGTGGGAACTCCAACATTGGAATTTTCTCATGATCACCAATTAATTCATCCCACCTGTTAATGAATTCCTCAGGTAGAATTTCATCCCAAGCACATTTAAGTTTCCATGCTTCCTGTATTAACAATTTCCCTCTTATAGTAAGGGGTGACACTAAACCTAGTGGATCAAAACATTTGGAAACTTCAGCAAGCAAAACTCTCTTAGTTAATTTATTGGGCATACTGTAATTATTAGGTTTTAACATTAACAAATCTCTCTCAGTATCCCAAGTTAATCTCAATACATTACTGCATTTTGGCACTTCATCACCAGGGTAATCTTTACTTATTTTGTCCTTTAATTTGGACGAATTACTATTCCATTCCCTCAGAGGCATATTTGCACTTTGCATTATTTCATTAGCCTCTCCATAAGTCATTAACAGTTCCTCTTCTGTTGACGTCACACCCAGGAAATTGTCCACATAAAATTGTTTGCTCATTACTTTACTCAATGGACTTTCCATACGTTTAAGGTGTGCATTTATCGTCGCTTGAAGTAGGAACGGACTGGATGTAGCACCAAATAATACTCTCCTAAAGCGAAAGGTTTTCAGAGGGCTAAGTGGGTCACTAGGATTCTCAGGCCATAAGAAGCGGGTACAACCCCGGTCAGCCTCTTGTAAACCCACTCTTAGGAAAGCTTTACTTATGTCAGCCGTAAAGGCATAGTGCTTCACTCTGAAATTTAATAAGATATCTCCTAATTTTTCCGTCAACGACGGACCTGTCATCAAACAGTCATTTAAACTAGGTACATTTTTGTTACTCCTGGCACTACAACTAAAGACAATCCTCAAAGGAGTGGTCTTAGAATCCTTCTTCACTCCGTGATGTGGCAAATAGTGACCATAAATTTTGGCTTGCTCAGGAGGTACCTCTTCTATAAATTTATTAATTAATTGCTCAGCAATTATACCATTATAGGCAGTTAAGAATTATGGTGTCTTACTCAGTTCTCGGAGCTGAGCCTTTAATTGTCCATATGCCATTCTGTAATTAGCGGGCAATTCTGGATGGTTCAGTCTCCACGGAAGTCGTACCCAGTATTGTCCAGATTCAAATTTTACATCTCTCAGGTATTGTTCTTGAGTAAAAGAATCATCTGGACTTTCTTCATTTACATTTATTCCAATGGTGTCTAATTCCCACAATTTATGCATTGGCTCAACACCATCCTCTATGGAAGAATTATACTGGGGCACGATTTCATGAGTAATACACACAGTTATGGTATTTGTAGTTTCCTCTAGTCATGAATTATTATTACGAGGAATCCTACCATACATTACATGGCCTCCTGCAGTCTTCAAAAGGGTGACACCACATTTCTTTACCATACCCTTTACAAAGGAGGCATAATAGTCACTACCTATCAAAACATTTATTGGGCCTACAGAATCATCACTTACACCAGAAGGTGCTAAATTTACATTATGTGAGAGTCTTTCTGTAGCTTTACTAAGCCCTACTGTAGATATTTTCTCTGGAAGTCTATCTACAGTTACTGCATTAAAACGTTTTTTCTCATTGCCCAACCTGACAGTTACATAAACAGTGTCATACAATTGAGACCTTTTATCCGAGAGAAACCCAGATAATTTTAAAGTTGTGGGATCTCCCATCTGTACTTTCATACCATCAAGACATTCACGTTTTATGAAAGCGCGTTGAGATCCCTGGTCCAGTAATGCATTTACATTTTTTTATTTATGCCTTTTATCATCAATTTTTACATGTAACACAGGTAAGGCTACTTCAGCAAAACCATCATTATTAACATTAGCACCAATTTTTACATTAGCTACTGTTGTGTCAGAATTGTCAACATTATCATTATTATCAACATTATCATATAGACTTTTACACATGACTATATAGTGTCTTCCTTTGTGACATTGATAACAGTTGTTTAATTTGGCATGACAATCCTTTACATTGTGATTACCTAAACACCTGATACATCTGTCAAGTTCCTCCAATCTTTCAACTTTATCATTCCATGAATTGTATGTATTGCAATTCTTAGAAAAATGAGTACCCTTGCAGAAAAGACAATCTCTCTTTTCTCTGACTGGTTTCTTATTAACTGGGCTACTCTTAGAAGGGTACTTATTCTTCTTACCTTGTGGAGAATCATTATTTCTGATTCTTGCTACTTGATGTGTACCTATGGAACTATTTTTAGGAAATGAAATTTGATTATTACCATTGGGATAATTTTTCCCTTTGTGAAACTTGACAGATACCTCAGAGTTATTATGTGTTGCACCTTTAAAATGAGTTAGTTGGCTGGTCTGCAACTGCACAATTAATTCTTGTAGACCTAGTCTTATTTCCTCCAGTCCAAAATAACCTTTGTGATATTTATTCGAGAGCCATTCAAGTGTTTTACAACTTAATTTATTCTGTACCATGGCACTCAATAACCAGTCTGATTCCTTCAACAAGAAACTAAGGACTCTCTCCGACCTCTGTCCTCATGACTTTGACCTTGTTCAACGGTTCTGTGTCATCTGTCCCTCTCTTCCCTATTTCTATGGCCTTCCCAAAACTCATAAACCTGATATTCCTCTTCGTCCTATCATATCCTCTAGAGGTTCTGTCTCTTATTCTCTTGCTTCTTGGTTGGCCAAAACTCTCACTCCCTTTCTTGGTACGTTTTCTCCTGCCCACCTCCGTCACTCTCAAGACTTCATTGAACGGGTTCGCTCTCTCCCATCCTGTAAGATGCTTAGTCTTGACGTTGAGTCCCTCTTCACCAATGTCCCTCTTGATGATGTCCTTGATTTCCTTAGAGAGAAGGCCATTGAAGGGTTTCTACACCTCCCTGTACCTACTGAAGTCTTTCTTGATCTTAATAGCCTTTGTGTGGACTCTAATTCCTTTTCCTTCCAAGGGAAATATTATTCTCAAACCTTCGGTGTCGCTATGGGCTCTCCTCTCTCTCCTGTCCTTGCTAATCTTTACATGGAATACTTCGAGACTGTTCTTCCTACCATCGATGTGCAACCTTCACTCTGGCTCCGCCATGTGGATGACATCTTTGCTCTGTGGCCTCATGACTCCAATCTCTTCCAACCTTTTCTTGAAGCTCTTAATAATCTTGCCCCTTCCATTAAGTTTAAAGCTGAATCGGAATCTAATTCCTTGATTCCTTTCCTTGATGTCCATGTCCACCGCTCAGATACAGGTTTTCCCTTTTCCGTTTACCGAAAACCTATGCACAGTGGTATGTACATTCACTACTTTTCCTATCATGCTTCCCCTGTCAAGAAAAGTGTTCTTATCTCCCTCTTTCTCCGTGCCCTCCGCATCTGTGATCCTCAGTTCCTTCCAGCAGAAATTTCCACTCTTCATAATTCGTTTTCCCGTCTTGGCTACCTTTCCCATTTCATAAACTCTGCCTCGCTTCACGAGCTAAACGTAATTTCTTCTCTCCCAAACTCTTTACTCCTGAGAACTCTTCTGTCCTCTGCCTTCCCTACATTTCCGGTCTTTCTAATCTCAACAATTCTCTCCGTCCCTTAGACATCAAGCTGACTTTCCGCTAGACTAACAGTCTTCGCACTAATCTCGTTCATACCTCTCCTCCCTCTACAGATGTTCCTGGTGTCTACTCTATTTCTTGCTCCTCCTGTCCTCTTCAGTACTTTGGAGAAACTGGCCGATCTCTTTCTGACAGACTTAGGGAGCACAAAAATAGTGTTAGGCTTGCCGACACTAACAATGCTCTTTTCTGTCACGTCAGAGATCACAGCCATCCTATAGACTGGTCTTCTGCTAAAACTGTCTCCCCTACTTCCAACTTTAACAGTCGCCGTCTTGTTGAATCCTCTCTAATACACAACTTTCCTTGTTTGAATCTTAGTCCTGGCTTCGTCTCTCTAGATGCCTTCCTCTCCCACTACATTGTAAAATGCTCCAAACTTCAGAACACCCGTGAATTAACCTGATTCCTCATTTTTTCTTCTTCTCCCTCTTCCCCTTTCCTCTTTCCTTTTTTTTTGTCTTTCTTCTGTCGCGTGTTTCTGTTACTTCATTATTTATTTCATCACTTCCCCTTCCCCCCACCTCTGTGCACTTGCTCTCCCTCTGCGGGCACCTAGCTCCCTTGCAGTGCTCCCCTGTCTTTATATTTGACTGGCTCCTCCTTAGTTCCCCACTACTACCACTACTACTACTACTACTACTACTACTACTACTACTAATACTACTACTACTACTACTATTACTACTACTACTTCTACTACTACTACTACCACCACTACCTCTTCCTGCCTATTTATAGCCGTCCTGCTCCACTCCTGGTTAGTGTGACTTTGTAAATGGTCCAAGTCGGACCGAAACGTCGTCGTAAGCTCCTCTCTTCTATGTCCGGGTTATTTGTGTATCGTTCCAGTCACAGTATTGTGCCTTTTTTGTTATATATATATATATGAATTGGAGGATGCCGCGGAAGTAAATTCGGAACATATTTACAAAAGATGATATGATTTAATCCTAGAGGCTGGAATCCATGACGGTATTTTGTACCAGGTGCCTGGCTGAATATATCCAACTTGACTAATACTCACCGGCAGCAGCCACGGATTTGGAGCGAATAAAGTCTGGATTGAACTCAGGGTTTTCCAGGTACGGCTGAATGGCCTTGATGATGTCTGGGTGGATGTCCTCCTTGTTGTAGTTTATAAGCTGATCTAAGAACTGATCCACTTTTGCCATCATCACCTGATAGAAGATAAAAAAAAAATTGGCGTCGTTCCAGTGGGAATAAAAAAAATTGTAAATTTCTTATATCAACATATACATTTTCGGTTCATGGTAATTGTTAATGTCGCAAATGTAAACCGCACTAAAGGCATTGTAATACCTGTAATATTGTAAATTACGGCAGTAGCGACCCAACTAACATCGTGTTCTGGAGAAACTCGTCGATATTTGATTTAGAGGTTTTTACAAAGAATATGAAAACCAGAAATAACAAAAAAGGCACAATACCGTGACTGGAACGATACACAAATAACCCGCACATAAAAGAGAGAAGCTTACGACGACGTTTCGGTCCGACTTGGACCATTGACAAAGTCACACTAACCAGAGGTGGAGCAGGACGGCTATATATAGGCAGGAAGAGGTGGTGGTAGTAGTAGTAGTAGTAGTACAAGAGTTGTATATAATACCGACAAGATGAAACTAAGACATGCGCAACACCCGGGCATCCCCATCATAGACGCTTCGCCATCCAGCCAGCCACTGGATGGCGAAACGTCCACAACAAAGACAACCAGACGCCGCACATGTGTCTTAATTTCATCAGTAGTTGTAGTAGTAGTAGAAGAAGAGGTAGTAGTAGTGGTAGTGGTAGAAGTGGGAAATAAGGAGGACGAGCCAGTCAAATACAAAGGAAGGGGAGCACTGCAAGAGAGCAAGATGCTAGATGCCTCTGTGCGCTTGCTCTCCCTCTGTGGGTTTCTAGCTCTCTTGCAGTGCTCCCCTTCCTTTGTATTTGACTGGCTCGTCCTCCTTATTTCCCACTTCTACCACTACCACTACTACTACCTCTTCTTCTTCTACTACTACTACAACTACTGATGAAATTAAGACACATGTGCGGCGTCTGGTTGTCTTTGTTGTGGACGTTTCGCCATCCAGTGGCTGGCTGGATGGCGAAGCGTCTATGATGGGGATGCCCGGGTGTTGCGCATGTTCATCTTGTCGGTATTATATACAACTCTTGTACTACTACTACTACTACCACCACCTCTTCCTGCCTATATATAGCCGTCCTGCTCCACCTCTGGTTAGTGTGACTTTGTCAATGGTCGAAGTCAGACCGAAACGTCGTCGTAAGCTTCTCTCTTTTATGTGCGGGTTATTTGTGAAAACCAGAAAGTTTACAGTTTTCAGTTTTCGATATCGGTGGATGACAGGAGTCTCTAATGATTTAACAGATGTAACAGACAAATGTAAGAAACTGAAGGATACAAATCCTAAGCACTCTTACGAGAATTCTATTATTACACAAGTCTATTTTATTTGATGAGTAAGACAGATGTGCAACATATCTGTGCTGATGTAGTAGACTGATTAAGTGTGCACAGCAGGCTTCATCAGTCGACTACAGAGGCGATTTCAGTGGTGAGGTGATTTTGAGGTGATCATTCCCTCAGCCTTGATCAAAGGTGGTCAGTTCCTTATTCTAATGAAGAGTCGTGACCTTGTGTACGAATGGTATATAATACCGACAAGATGAGATTAAGACACATGTGCAACATCTGGGTATCTTTATCTTCTGTACATAGTTCTACTGTCTTCAAGTTATGTCCTAGAATTTGTATTGATAAAGCCACTGGATGGCGAAACGTCTACAATAAAGATACCCAGATGTTGCACATGTGTCTTAATCTCAGTCGTGACCTTAAACCGTTAGAAGACCTGATTACTTCATAATTACCTGTTCACTATCTCTAGTTTTATGATCATATCTGTATTCGGCTGATGAAACCTGATGCGCAGGCGACGTATTTCTTCACTTAAGATGCTTCTCAGCTGCACACATGTCTTACTCGTCAACACTTCGGTATTTTAAAAAAAAATTAATGATACTCTGTTCGAGAAACGGGAATAAAATTATCACTGATTCTTTAGATATTTTCCGAAATTTTCGTTCACGTAACCTGAACAATAAAGAATGTTGCTTTAAGATTTTCAGTGATTCTTGCGAGCCATTTTGCAACACTTCCATTGTTACTGGCTTCCACAGTGCGCGAGTCTGGGTACTTATATGTCATTTCCTTTTTGTACTTACTGACTTACGAGTTAATTAAATTTATTATAACTATGACCACAATTTTTAAAGGGGTGGACGGGTAAGCCAGCGGTAGCCCTCGATCAGATGACCAAAAGTTCCAACGGCGGGTCATCATCTGACTAAGACCTACATCAGGAAACACTTGTCCTCTTTCTTGACGAACCTAACCTAACCTAACCTAACCTAACCTAACCTAACCTAACCTAACCTAACCTAACCTAACCTAACCTAACCTAACCTAACCTAACTTAACCAAACTTGACTTACGGAAGTGGAGCTTTCCCATGGACCACATTTATTATTATTATTAATTATTATTATTATTATTATTATTATTATTATTATTATTATTATTATTATTATTATTATTATTATTATTATTATTATTATTATTATTATTACTGAATATTTTCGATGGATACATTGTACTGTAGATTGTTATACAATTATTTACCCCTAAAAGAAAAGTTGAAGCAAGTATAAGGAGAGTTTTTTATATATTTGTCTGGTCTTACTCGTGGATCAAATCCCAAACCTTTTGTTAAACACCGAACACTTAGCTGTTATTACTAATCTGTAATTACTTTTTTGAGTTTGGGTGAGCTTTAGCTCTTGGTTCAACCTATTAAGATTTGAACGACTCACATGAAATAGTCTTGTCGTTTCTACTTCTATGTCCCTGACTGTAGCTAGCTTCTTCTGTGCCAATTTGCACTTTATTTAACTTCTATATACGATTAATATTATATCTTATACCCATATAGTTCATTTAAGAACGATTTTTTATAACCAAGTCCCTCTGTTCTGTTACGTCAGTGTAAAGATCCTATTATTACCTTTCATCCTAATCTGTGGATTATTTTATATTGCCTCATGATATTCCACTTCAGTCATCGTGCCTCATGATATTCCACTTCACTCGTCGTGCCTCATGATATTCCACTTCACTCATCGTGCCTCATGATATTCCACTTCACTCATCGTGCCTAATGATATTCCACTTCACTCGTCGTGCCTCATGATATTCCACTTCACTCGTCGTGCCTCATGATATTCCACTTCACTCATCGTGCCTCATGATATTCCACTTCACTCGTCGTGCCTCATGATATTCCACTTCACTCGTCGTGTCTCATGATATTCCACTTCTCTCATCGTGCCTCATGATATTCCACTTCACTCGTCGTGTCTCATGATATTCCACTTCACTCGTCGTGCCTCATGATATTCCACTTCACTCATCGTGCCTCATGATATTCCACTTCACTCGTCGTGCCTCATGATATTCCACTTCACTCGTCGTGTCTCATTATATTCCACTTCACTCATCGTGCCTCATGATATTCCACTTCACTCGTCGTGCCTCATGATATTCCACTTCACTCGTCGTCCCTCATGATATTCCACTTCACTTGTCGTGCCTCATGATATTCCACTTCACTCGTCGTGCCTCATTATTTTCCACTTCACTTGTCGTGCCTCATGATATTCCACTTCACTTGTCGTGCCTCATGATATTCCACTTCACTCGTCGTGCCTCATGATATTCCACTTCACTCGTCGTGCCTCATGATATTCCACTTCACTTGTCGTGCCTCATGATATTCCACTTCACTCGTCGTGCCTCATGATATTCCACTTCACTTGTCGTGCCTCATGATATTCCACTTCACTCGTCGTGCCTCATGATATTCCACTTCACTCGTCGTGCCTCATGACATTCCACTTCACTTGTCGTGCCTCATGATATTCCACTTCGCTCGTCGTCCCTCATGATATTCCACTTCACTCGTCGTGCCTCATGATATTCCACTTCACTTGTCGTGCCTCATGATATTCCACTTCACTCGTCGTGCCTCATGATATTCCAATTCACTCGTCGTGCCTCATGATATTCCACTTCACTCGTCGTGCCTCATGATATTCCACTTCAGTCGTCATGCCTCATGATATTCCACTTCACTTGTCGTGCCTCATGATATTCCACTTCAATCGTCGTGCCTCATGATATTCCAATTCACTCATCGTGCCTCATGATATTCCACTTCACTCATCGTGCCTCATGATATTCCACTTCACTCGTCGTGCCTCATGATATTCCACTTCAGTCGTTGTGCCTCGGGATATTTCACTTCACTCGTCGTGCCTCATGATATTCCACTTCACTCGTCGTGCCTCGGGATATTCCACTTCACTCGTCGTGCCTCATGATATTCCACTTCACTCGTCATGCCTCGGGATATTCCGCTTCACTCATCGTGCCTCATGATATTCCACTTCACTCATCGTGCCTCATGATATTCCACTTCACTCGTCGTGCCTCATGATATTCCACTTCAGTCGTCGTGCCTCATGATATTCCACTTCACTTGTCGTGCCTCATGATATTCCACTTCAGTCGTCGTGCCTCATGATATTCCACTTCACTCGTCGTGCCTCATGATATTCCACTTCACTCGTCGTGCCTCATGATATTCCACTTCACTCGTCGTGCCTCATGATATTCCACTTCACTCATTGTGCCTCATGATATTCCACTTCACTCGTCGTGCCTCATGATATTCCACTTCAGTCGTCGTGCCTCATGATATTCCACTTCACTTGTCGTGAGTCATGATATTCCACTTCACTCGTCGTGCCTAATGATATTCCAATTCACTCGTCGTGCCTCATGATATTCCACTTCACTCATCGTGCCTCATGATATTCCACTTCACTCGTCGTGCCTCATGATATTCCACTTCAGTCGTAGTGCCTCATGATATTCCACTTCACTCATTGTGCCTCATGATATTCCACTTCACTCGTCGTGCCTCGGGATATTCCACTTCACTCGTCGTGCCTCATGATATTCCACTTCACTAGTCTTGCCTCATGATATTCCACTTCACTCGTCGTGCCTCATGATATTCCACTTCACTCGTCGTGCCACATGATATTCCACTTCACTCGTCGTGCCTCTTGATATTCCACTTCACTCGTCGTGCCTCTTGATATTCCACTTCACTCGTCGTGCCTCATGATATTCCACTTCACTCGTCGTGCCACATGATATTCCACTTCACTCGTCGTGCCTCATGATATTCCACTTCAGTCATCGTGCCACATGATATTCCACTTCAGTCGTCGTGCCTCATGATATTCCACTTCACTCGTCGTGCCTCATGATATTCCACTTCACTTGTCGTGCCTCATGATATTCCACTTCAGTCGTCGTGCCACATGATATTCCACTTCAGTCGTCGTGCCTCATGATATTCCACTTCACTCGTCGTGCCTCATGATATTCCACTTCACTTGTCGTGCCTCATGATATTCCACTTCACTCGTCGTGCCTCGGGATATTCCACTTCACTCGTCGTGCCTCATGATATTCCACTTCACTCGTCGTGCCTCGGGATATTCCACTTCACTCGTCGTGCCTCATGATATTCCACTTCACTCGTCGTGCCTCATGATATTCCACTTCACTCGTCGTGCCACATGATATTCCACTTCACTCGTCGTGCCTCTTGATATTCCACTTCACTCGTCGTGCCACATGATATTCCACTTCACTCGTTGTGCCTCATGATATTCCACTTCACTCGTCGTGCCACATGATATTCCACTTCACTCGTCGTGCCTCTTGATATTCCACTTCACTCGTCGTGCCTCATGATATTCCACTTCACTCGTCGTGCCTCATGATATTCCACTTCACTCGTCGTGCCTCTTGATATTCCACTTCACTCGTCGTGCCTCTTGATATTCCACTTCACTCGTCGTGTCTCATGATATTCCACTTCACTCGTCGTGCCTCATGATATTCCACTTCACTCGTCGTGTCTCATGATATTCCACTTCACTCATCGTGCCTCATGATATTCCACTTCACTCGTCGTGCCTCATGATATTCCACTTCACTCGTCGTCCCTCATGATATTCCACTTCACTTGTCGTGCCTCATGATATTCCACTTCACTCGTCGTGCCTCTTGATATTCCACTTCACTTGTCGTGCCTCATGATATTCCACTTCACTTGTCGTGCCTCATGGTATTCCACTTCACTCGTCGTGCCTCATGATATTCCACTTCACTCGTCGTGCCTCATGATATTCCACTTCACTTGTGCCTCATGATATTCCACTTCACTCGTCGTGCCTCATGATATTCCACTTCACTTGTCGTGCCTCATGATATTCCACTTCACTTGTCGTGCCTCATGATATTCCACTTCGCTCGTCGTGCCTCATGATATTCCACTTCACTCGTCGTGCCTCATGATATTCCACTTCACTTGTCGTGCCTCATGATATTCCACTTCACTCGTCGTGCCTCATGATATTCCAATTCACTCGTCGTGCCTCATGATATTCAACTTCACTCATCGTGCCTCATGATATTCCACTTCACTCGTCGTGCCTCATGATATTCCACTTCAGTCGTTGTGCCTCGGGATATTTCACTTCACTCGTCGTGCCTCATGATATTCCACTTCACTCATCGTGCCTCGGGATATTCCGCTTCACTCATCGTGCCTCATGATATTCCACTTCACTCGTCATGCCTCGGGATATTCCGCTTCACTCATCGTGCCTCATGATATTCCACTTCACTCATCGTGCCTCATGATATTCCACTTCACTCGTCGTGCCTCATGATATTCCACTTCAGTCGTCGTGCCTCATGATATTCCACTTCACTTGTCGTGCCTCATGATATTCCACTTCACTCGTCGTGCCACATGATATTCCACTTCAGTCGTCGTGCCTCATGATATTCCACTTCACTCGTCGTGCCTCATGATATTCCACTTCACTCGTCGTGCCTCATGATATTCCACTTCACTCGTCGTGCCTCATGATATTCCACTTCACTCATTGTGCCTCATGATATTCCACTTCACTCGTCGTGCCTCATGATATTCCACTTCAGTCGTCGTGCCTCATGATATTCCACTTCACTTGTCGTGAGTCATGATATTCCACTTCACTCGTCGTGCCTAATGATATTCCAATTCACTCGTCGTGCCTCATGATATTCCACTTCACTCATCGTGCCTCATGATATTCCACTTCACTCGTCGTGCCTCATGATATTCCACTTCAGTCGTAGTGCCTCATGATATTCCACTTCACTCGTCCTGCCTCGGGATATTCCACTTCACTCGTCGTGCCTCATGATATTCCACTTCACTAGTCTTGCCTCATGATATTCCACTTCACTCGTCGTGCCTCATGATATTCCACTTCACTCGTCGTGCCTCATGATATTCCACTTCACTCGTCGTGCCTCTTGATATTCCACTTCACTCGTCGTGCCTCTTGATATTCCACTTCACTCGTCGTGCCTCATGATATTCCACTTCACTCGTCGTGCCACATGATATTCCACTTCACTCGTCGTGCCTCATGATATTCCACTTCAGTCGTCGTGCCACATGATATTCCACTTCAGTCGTCGTGCCTCATGATATTCCACTTCACTCGTCGTGCCTCATGATATTCCACTTCACTCGTCGTGCCTCGGGATATTCCACTTCACTCGTCGTGCCTCATGATATTCCACTTCACTCGTCGTGCCTCATGATATTCCACTTCACTCGTCGTGCCACATGATATTCCACTTCACTCGTCGTGCCTCTTGATATTCCACTTCACTCGTCGTGCCACATGATATTCCACTTCACTCGTCGTGCCTCTTGATATTCCACTTCACTCGTCGTGCCACATGATATTCCACTTCACTCGTCGTGCCTCTTGATATTCCACTTCACTCGTCGTGCCTCATGATATTCCACTTCACTCGTCGTGCCTCATGATATTCCACTTCACTCGTCGTGCCTCTTGATATTCCACTTCACTCGTCGTGCCTCTTGATATTCCACTTCACTCGTCGTGCCTCATGATATTCCACTTCACTCGTCGTCCCTCGGGATATTCCACTTCACTCGTCGTGCCTCATGATATTCCAATTCACTCGTCGTGCCTCATGATATTCCACTTCACTCGTCGTGCCTCTTGATATTCCACTTCACTCGTCGTGCCTCATGATATTCCACTTCACTCGTCGTGCCTCATGATATTCCACTTCACTCGTCGTGCCTCATGATATTCCACTTCACTCGTCGTGCCTCTTGATATTCCACTTCACTCGTGGTTCTTCCAGTGACACAAGACTCATTTCTCTCATAATTTATTTATAGCTCATTAACCCCAGTTTAGGCACGCATCGCACTTAGACATTTTCTTCATTTTGCAAGCCTTTCACATGAACATTTCATACTCAGTATGTCGAATAAGTGAAGAAAATAATTTTTTCGGGAAAATCTTTGACTAGGTCTCTGAATCCCACCTATATTCTTTGTTAGTTCAGCGTGTGGTGCTGATGATACTCTGTGTTCTCTTCTTGGTTCATGTATGGCTCAATAACGCTGGTCTGCATGATTTTTTTTATTTACTCTGTGGTATCTTTCTCTGTATATATATATATATATATATATATATATATATATATATATATATATATATATATATATATATATATATATATATATATATATATATATATATATATATATATATATATATATATATATGTATATATATATATATATATGTATATATATATATATATATATATATATATATATATATATATATATATATATATATATATATATATATATATATATATATATATATATATATATATATATATATATATATATGTATATATATACCGTCACTTTTCTTTTTTCGTATAACATAAGTAAATGAGAAAGTGGTTTATTACCAATTAAAATGCTTACCTTATAATGACTTAAATATTAAATCTAATAAATTTTTCTTTATTTTCAGATTATTAATATGTCTAGAGGCTGTATAAATTCACCAGACATATTTTGTCTGCGGGCAATTCATCCCTTCAGATTCTCTGAACAATATTACTCTTTAATTGAAGTGCTGCTTCTTTGCTTATTTTGACAACAAACTTGGAGACCAGGACAAACCATTTACACCACACAAAGCTTGCAAGAGTTGCATCAGTAAGCTCCAAATGTGGTCAGTTCGAAAACTTGAATGTATGTCCTTTGGAGTACCAATGGTCTGGCGGGAGCAGATGAACCACCATGATGACTGCTACTTTTGTATGACTGAAGTAGCTGGATTCAACAAGAAGACTAAAGATCGCATAATATACCCAAATATTCCTTCAGCAATAAGGCCTGTTTCACACTCTGAAGATATTCCTGTGCCTGTGCCACCTGAGACATGGCAAATTTCATCACTGATACCAGTGATTCTAAGGAGATGGAAGTAGACTGTGAACCACCAACAAATGACGATCCTAAACCCTTCAACCAAGTTGAGCTCAATGACTTGGTGAGAGACCTTAACCTTGCAAAACAAAGAATACAGTTACTTGGCTCTAGACTGAAGGAACTCAGGCTTCTTGATCCTGGAACAACATTCGCTTGGTACCGTCATCGCGAAGCGGAATTCACTCAGTTCTTTGACAAAGGGGAATCTTTAGCTTTCTGTTCAAATATTTCTGGCCTTATTGAACACATAGGAATGTCATACAAAGCAGATGAATGGAGACTTTTCATTGATTCTTTTAAAAGAAGTTTAAAGGCTGTACTTCTCTACAATGGCAACACAGCTGCATCTGTGCCAACTGGGCATATTGTCCAAATGTCAGAAACTTACGCAAATATGAAGACACTAATATCTGCAATCAAGTACCAGAATCATGATTTTCTCATTTGTGGTGATTTAAAAGTTATTGCTCTCCTACTAGGTCTTCAAGGCAGATACACCAAGTATCCTTGTTTTCTGTGTCTGGGATAGTAGGGCAGACAGCCAGCACTATGAACAAAAAAACTGGCCACCAAGAACCAGCTTCTTAGCCGGAAATCACAACGTGAAAACTGTGCCACTAGTTGACCCCAAGAAAATTCTGTTGCCACCACTCCACATCAAATTAAGGGTTATGAAAATTGTTTTGAAGGCCTTGAACAAGAATGGAACTGCTTTAATGTACCAGGAGTCAAAGTTTCCTTTTATAAGTGAAGGAAAGCTAAAGACAGGAATCTTTGTTGGCCCTCAGATTCGGGAATTGCTGAAGGACAAGCATTTTGATGAAGCATTAGCAGGTGTCGAGGTGAATGTCTGGTTTTCATTCAAACAGATTGTCCACAACTTCCTGGGAAACAGACGCTCCCCCGAATATGAAAAAAAAAATATTCAAGATCTGATTTCAAGTTTCCAACAACTTGGGTCTAGAATGAGTGTGAAGATTCACTTTTTCCACTCACATCTTGACTGTTTTCCAAACAACTGTGGGGACTATAGTGAGGAACAAGGAGAGCGGTTCTATCAGGATATTTGCACAATGGAAACTCGATACCAGGGCAAATGGAATGTCAGCATGATAGCAGATTACTGTTGGTAATTGAAACGTAATGGTCTCGATGCACAGCACAAGCGAAAATCAGAGTGGTCTTCCTTCCTTTGATTCAATGTGTAAGCTAACCATTAGGAGCATATTTTTTTTTAATAAAAACATTTGATTTGATTCATGTTGATTTGGAATTCATATGTTCATAAAACTAACAGAGTGTGGTTTTCCATGATTACTTGCCTAATTAAAAATTCACTTTTTTTATTAGCATTAATCTGTATTTTATTCAATATCTTAACGTGATAGAGCAAAATGGTTTAGATATTTACAGTCAGCAGTCCAAGAATATGTAAGATCGCAACCATGAATAAAAATAAAAATTAAAAACACTCCAAATTATCATTATTCTTTTTCAAATCTTCAAACTTCATAACTGCGTTTGCTCTCATTAATTTCCAGTAACGTTTTATCTCGATTGATCCTGAACTTGTTCAATTCTTCCTGTGGCTTTTATCATACTCGTCAGTTTGTAGTCTCTTAATTTGGCATCAAGCCATAATAAAGGATAAATAATATAAGATAAATAGTTGCACTCTCTCATCCCTATCATTTATTAATTTTCGTATCCATGTTAAGACATTTCCTTTTTCTTCTGCTTCCTTTTTTTTAATTAAGTGGCAGATATGGCTATACAAAGACATTCTGAGCAGTGTAGACCTTTAATAAGGCAACGACCTTGGAACATGCAGTACAAACATCCATTTCTTTTCAATATGAGTTATGTTTTATCTTGTGTCATTACAAGTATGTTTTTAGTAAAAACATTCTATTTATTAATCCATACAAGTAATCTGAGAGAAAATTAGCACATTCTAAAACTTCAACCATTCTTTTACTTATAATATTTTCTTGCATTATGCATGTTACACTCGTTATAAATACTAAATTTTAGTTCAGGGACTTTTGTCTGACACCTTCCTTGAACATGGCATCACGTTAGCCATCTTTCAGTTATTTGACATTTCACTGTTAACTTGTTGAATCTCTACGTGAGTGATTTGTACATTACTTCACTCACTCAGAATTCAACAAGTTAATAATAACAAGTGAAATGTCAAAGATTGGAAGATAGCTAAAGTGATGTCATGTTCAAGAGAAGTATCAGACAAAAAAGCCCTGAACAGCAATTCAGTATTCATAACGAGTGTAACTTGCATAATGCAAGAAAATAAAATAATCAGCAATAAACCAATATTCATATTGAATGTACCATGCACAGTGCTAGAAGGAACCATAAGTAAAAGAAAAGTTGAACATTTAGAATGAGGTAATTTTGTCATATATTATCAGCATGGATTTATGATTAGACTGTTGCTGCTTGTAAATATTTCGGATCAGGAGGAGCAGTCACCTCCACTTGTTAAATTCTGGGTATGTTGGGTGACAGTAGTACATCAGTGGTACAAAATAGCTGAGAGCTGTTGACAGTGTGTCTGGAAAAAATACACCTATATGGTATCACATGTGATTATTTCTCACTCCACAGACGCTGTGTGATCCATAACGAAATATAAAAAACACTGTACATTATTTCGAATCATTATCAATACTTGATAAATCCATTGGAGTTCTTCTTTTTATATTTGGAACTCTTACTCGATTGTAAACATACCGAGGAATATTCTCTTGAGATAGGGTGTCCCGTAGCTCGATCGCTTGCTCACTCATCTCACACACTGAGGTCCGGAGATCGAATTCCTGGTATGGCTGGAAAAACATTAGGACGTGTTTCCTTAAAACACCTGCTGTCCCTGTTCACCCAACAGTATAAAATGGATACCTGGGAGTTAGTTGACTGTTGTAGGTCGCATCCTGGGACAAAACTGATCTAATTTGCCCTAATTGCTCAGCATAACCAGCGGCTGTCTATATAGTAGCATGTCATTGATGTCAGCTAAGCCTGTATACCCTCTATATGCACTTGTAGAAGTAAAGATATTATATTATTATTAATATCAATGAATACTTTTCTGTATTATCATGAAAAATGTTTCCATTCCTTTTCTTAATTTTATCACCTATTGATGTAACTTTGTTTTTTATTTTGCTTGACCAAATTTTCTATTGCCTCTCAACTTTTATCCTAATCAAATGATAATATATACAGGTTCTTACGCTAAAGTCAAAGAAAACTGAAGATTTTGACTTCATTTATTGATGATTTTGTCTGAAATTATGTCAGTCAACTTAGTTTTGATATTTGAGGTCAGGGATTTATTTTGTTCTTTCATTTAACTTTCAAGTTTTATTTGTGTTTATTGTTATGTTTATAAATCTGATGATTGTTTGTACATTTCTAACATGTGGGGGGCGATAGGCTACTGGAAATACTGTAGGTCTTGGAAGCATCATTATACTTGAAGGTACGTATATCCTGAGGGAGTAGAGACAATGAGAT
>NC_091318.1:1741381-1788881 GCF_038502225.1 Cherax quadricarinatus
ATCCTTCCCGGATTTACCTTCCGTCCGATTGTTTGAGAAACTTTCTTCTGATCATCTTTAAACTTTCAAAAATTTTGAAACATGTTAAAATGAGAGGACTGTTATAAAGCTTGTTAGGGTCAATTTGCTAAATATATTTTTAAAATTATGCATCAATATTTTTCGCGGAATAATTTGACTATCGCTCTTCTGAACGACTTCACTTTAAATGATGAAACATTTCACGAACATTGCTATCAAACATATTGAATTACATTTAAAAACTTTGGAGAAATTCTTCTTCTGATTAGCTTGAAATTTTCAATGCATTAGAAAAATATTCCACACTTTATAAAATTCCTTTTGCGTGAACTAAATTAGAGAGAGCTGGGATTATGGCAATTGTGGAAACATTTTTGGATCGTATAGCTTCCAAAATACATTTAGACTTTTTTGACTTCCTCAAAGATTTTTCTTTATAATTTGAAAACGATTGATCCGATCGGCTAAAATTTTCATTGATTGTATACTCTTACTAGAGAAAGGTTTATGCAACATTGCTAAGTGAGAAAGTTGTCTGCTTAATTTAACTGCATATTTCTGCTGTTGGCTGTTATGAGGTAACTTGACAAAGTCTCTTCTTTCCAGCAGCAAATTTTCAACAATGATGTGTCCTGTTTACAAGAAGTTTGGAATTATTTTTGGAGAGTGTTGGTGATGTGGTATATTTTTTTGTAGGTTATTTTGAGTATAACTCTTCTGAATATAGGAAGGATAATAAATTACAATTTTACTAGCCAAGTTAATAAATTTTTGATTGGTGGACTCGGAGCAGTAACTGGAGAAAGCCTCCTCTGAGCTGCTTCAAACTTTCAGTGATTGTGGACTTTATTCAAGACTTCTGCGCCAGCATTCGTCGGGTGTGCACGTCTCGTCCACACCCCAATGGAAATAAGTCACTCTGTCTGACTTTTTTGGGTTATCCTAGGTTCTCTACACATATGCTGCTATGTATGATAATTCTATGTAACTGTATTTGTGTATACCTGAATAAACTTACTTACTTACTTACTTATGCTCTCGCCTGAGTATCGGTGATAAATCTCCCCCGTTCTCTCTGGGACGCTTGTCCTCATCTATTTTGCCCGCCGGGCACTTTACAGGAGGGGCACCTGGTCATAATTCTCTAACAGTCTTTGGTGGGAAGCCGGTTACTGAACTCAGGTGGGGGTGTGGGGGGCCCGCTCTGCTGGGGCTTGACAAGGGGGTCCATCGAATCTAATTGGAAACTTCAAGTTTCTTTTTCTACTTAGAAAGGAACTTTTGTTCCTTTTCTTTCATGGGCCAGTTTTGGGCAACATATCGTGTCGTACCATCGGGAAGTCGGACTCGATACGGCCCTGATAAACCCAATTAAGAAATACTTTATTCAAGGGAAACTTTGTATTTATAATTGCTGTGTAATTAAATTAATTGGTATCTGCATTATATCAGGTGATTATCTCTCCTGACTGGCTGTATTGCTTCATAGTGGAGGATGCTACTTAAAGAATGGCTTGAATCCTTTATTGCTGTTGAAGAGATAATTCATCAGTTTTATTGAAGACGTTGGGAAAGTTCATAAGTTGTTTTTCATGACACAATTTGTGAATACCTCATCCACTCGGCTCAAAACATTTAACGTTGGATTTCATTTAGTGGTATAGATTTTTTTTTTTTGTTTTACTAAGAAATGCCTTGCGTACGATTATGCTGAACTCCTTTTCCCCTTAATTAACGGTTGAGTTATCACAAGAAAATAATGATATCTTTCTGGGCTATGATGTGAATGCACAAAGATTCCAGTTTAATACACAGTTAATAAATTTGAATTTGTTGGATTCCGTGAGATAACTGGAGGCCTCATCTGGTGGATTACAAGCTTCTAAACTTGTTTTTTTTTTCTCTTTCTCTTAAAAAGATGATTTGCAGTAATTTTGGATTAATAAGTCTTAAGTTGACACTTTTACTACACAAATTTTTCATGGAGAAACCTGCTTCCACCAATAAATTCCAATTTTGATCTGTGAAAATTCCAGTTTTAGCGAAGAAACTATTTCTCGTGTAATCATTAGTGAATTCCTCATCCATTTGACCTTAAAACATCAAAGTGATAACGTAAGAAACCAACTTCTGAGCGATTTCAAACTGAAAGTGCTGGTGTATTGTTTGCGTGCAGTGTTCAGTGTATTGTTTATATTCAGTGTAAGTATTGTTTATGTGTATTGTAAGTATTATTTATGTGCAGTGTAAGTACTGTTTATGTGCAGTGTAAGTATTGTTTATATGCAGTGTATTGTTAATGTACAGTGTAAGTAATGTTTGTGTGCAGTGTAAGTATTCTTTGTGTTCAGTATATATAATAAGGAAGGGATTTTGACTGGCTTTAAATTTTTCAGAGCTGAGCATCATATTCAACAGAACGTTCAAACTGGTTTTGGACTGTGTAGATGACAATTCCATTATTTTTTTTAATAGAATATTACTTTCCAAACAACAGCTTTTGTATGACTTCTTTGATTGGCTTTAAATATTGAAACAGGACTAAAAATTTCTCCGCACTCTGTAGATACTTGCTTTAGACCAGTGACCCCGGATTAGACCATTGACCCACCCCGGGGGGTGGGTCAATGGTCTAATCCGGGGGGGAAACATGGACTTGCTCCGCTTGGGTCAGTAGGCCTGTTGTAGTGTTCCTTCTTTTTTATGTTCTTATGTTCTTATGAATGTCTATTCTGATCAGTTTCTAAACTTCATTACTGATATTTAATTGCATTAGAAACTTACGGCACCTTCATATGTGTCTGGGTTTATGGGATGTACGAGATACCTTTTATTATCGTGCAGTGACCAAACAAGGTTTTATTACGTAACGTAAGAAAATCTGATGATTGGAATTTTGCTAACCCTTAGTAGAATATAAATGGGGAATGTTTATGGTATGAGAATATATAGAGGTATGGGTGTTTGTGGGAAACAATCAGGCTGCAGCATTAGGATTAAAAACAGCAGTTATTACTGAGATACCTCAGGGATATGTTTAAAAGACAATATTCAAAATAAAGTTGCTAGTAATGGCAAATCAATTAATCAACAAACAAAGAGAGATAGTAGAGGGCAACGAGTGACTAGCTTCCTTAAGGTTTACTATACAAATAGTAAGAATCTAAGAAATAAGATAGATGAGCTAAAATTACTTGCAAGTGTATGTAATGCAGATATTATTGGTATAACAAAGACCTGGTTCAACCTGAAAGATAGAGAAATCCCTTCTGAATGCAACATACAGGGTTATAAAATATTCCACATTGATAGGGTCAACAGGAAGGGTGGTGTTGTGGCGATGTATGTCAGAGAAAATTTAAATTCTTGTCTTAGACATGATATAAGATTAGAAACATCGAACACAGAATTTGTTTGGCTACAGTTTCTCGAGGGACGTGACAAATTAATTATGGGTGTGATATATAGGCCCCCAAACCTTGATAGCGAGTGCAGTAAGCTGTTATGGGACGAAATTCATAAGGCATCTAGATATGAAAATGTTGTGATAATGGGAGATTTTAACTTTAGACAAATTGCCTCGAACAATATGACAGGAAATCTTGAGTCTAGTGACTTTCTTGATACGGTTCACGATTGCTTTTTAGAACAGTTAGTGACAGAACCAACTAGAGGAAACAATCTACTTGACTTGATTCTTGCCAACAAAGATTCACTAATTAATAATCTTGAGGTTAATGGTGAGCTTGGGGAAAGTGATCACAAATCACTTAGTTTCAATATCTCATGGAATTACCCAGATAACTGCAATCAAATCTCTGTCCCAGATTTTCGCTTGGCCGACTTTATTGGACTGAAAAATTACTTGGGTGGGCTAAATTGGGATGTCCTGACTATGGGTCAGGTAGGTGATCTTGGTTGCCAATATAACGTCTTTCAGAGCATAGTTCTAGCTGCCCAGACAACTTTTGTTCCGAGTAGGGAAATTAGATCTAACAAAAATGATCCCAAATGGATGAACAATAGATTAAAGCATCTCATTGGTCAAAAGAGAGGCATGTATAGGCGTATCAAAAGAGGGGATGGGCAGTTAAGAAATCAATATATTCAATGAAAGAGAGAAATAAAAAAGGAATAAGAAAAACAAAAAGGGATTATGAGGCTAAGGTCGCAAGGGATTCAAAGACTAACCCAAAAGGGTTCTTTCAGGTATACAAAAGTAAGATTAGGGACAAGATTGGCCCACTTAAGAGTAACTCTGGTCAGATCATTGACAGTGATAAGGATATGTGTGAAATTTTAAATACCTACTTCCTCTCAGTTTTCACCCAGGAAAATACTAGCGATATTCCTGAAATAATAGATTAAGTAGAATAGGATGATAATAAACTATGCACGATTGCAGTAACTAGTGACATGGTCCTCAGACAAATAGAGAAACTAAAACCTAACAAATCCCCAAGACCCTGATGAACTGTTTGCAAGGGTGTTAAAGGAATGTAAAGAGGAACTTATCATATCTCTGGCTAATCTTCTTAACATATCACTACAAACTGGCATAGTGCCTGATAAGTGGAAATGGCAAATGTAATACCTATTTACAAGGCAGGTGACAGGTCCTTGGCTTCAAACTATAGACCAATAAACCTTACCTCCATAGTGGGAAAATTTATGGAATCAATAACTGCAGAAGCAATTCGTAGCCATCTTGACAGGCACAGATTGATTAATGAATCTCAACACGGCTTTAGAAAGGGGCGTTCCTGACTTACAAATTTACTAACTTTTTTCACTAAGGTGTTTGAGGAGGTAGATCATGGTAATTAATATGATATTGTGTATATGGACTTCAGTAAGGCTTTCGAAAAAGTTCCACACCAGAGGCTATTGAGGAAACTTAGGGCACACGGAATAGGAGGAGAAATTTTTTCCTGGGTAGAGGCATGGCTGACAAATAGATAGCAGAGAGTTTGCATAAATGGGGAGAAATCAGAATGGGGGCACGTCACAAGCGGTGTTCCTCAGGGATCAGTGTTGGGCCCGTTGTTGTTCACAATTTACGTAAACGACATAGATGAGGGAATAAATAGCGACATAAGCAAATTTGCTGATGACACCAAAATAGGCTGTCCAATTCATTCTAATGAGGACATTAGAGTTCTCCAGGATGATTTGAATAGACTGACGCAATGGTCGGAGAAGTGGCAGATGCAATTTGATATTGACAAATGCAAAGTTGTAAATGTTGGACAGTTAAATATCAATGCCACATATAAGCGAAATAATGTAGATCTTAATACTACTGATTGCGAAAAGGATTTAGGAGTTCTGGTTAGCAGTAACCTAAAACCAAGACAACAGTGCATTAGTGTTCGCAATAAAGCTAACAGAATTCTTGGCTTCATATCTAGAAGTATAAATAATAGAAGTCCTCAGTAAGTTCTTCAACTCTATATATCCTTGGTTAGGCCTCATTTAGACTATGCTGCTTAGTTCTGGTCACCGTATTACAGAATGGATATAAATGCTCTGGAAAACGTACAAAAGAGGATGACAAAGATGATCCCATGTATCAGAAATCTTCCCTATGAGGATAGACTGAGGGCCCTGAATCTGCAGTCTCTCGAAAGGCGTAGAATTAGTGGGAATATGATCGAGGTGTATAAATGGAAAACAGGAACAAATAAAGGGGATGTAAATAGTGTGCTGAAAATTTCCAGCCAAGACAGGACTCGCAGCAATGGTTTCAAGTTGGAAAAATTCAGATTCAGGAAGGATATAGGAAAACACTGGTTTGGTAATAGAGTTGTGGATGAGTGGAACAAACTCCCGAGTACAGTTATTGAGGCTAAAACGTTGTGTAGTTTTAAAAATAGGTTAGATAAATACATGAGTGGGTGTGGGTGGGTGTGAGTTGGACCTGACTAGCTTGTGCTGCTGGGTCTGGTGCCGTGCTCCTTCCTTGAGTGGAGATGACCAGGCTGGGTGGGTCAATGGTCTAATCCGGGGGGGAAACATGGACCTGCTCCGCTTGGGTCAGTAGGCCTGTTGCAGTGTTTCTTCTTTCTTATGTTCTTATGAATGTCTATTCTGATCAGTTTCTAAACTTCAATACTGATATTTAATTGCATTAGAAGCTTACGGCACCTTCATATGTGTCTGGGTTATGGGATGTACGAGATACCTTTTATTATCGTGCAGTGACCAAACAAGGTTTTATTACGTAACGTAAGAAAATCTGATGATTGGAATTTTGTTAACCCTTATTAGAATATAAATGGGCAATGTTTATGGTATGAGAATATATATAGTGGGTACAACATCTAGCTTGGCTAGATGCACCATTGTTAAGGATTGTGTGGTCTAGTGGTCTAAGGCGTTATGCATTTTCGCTCACCATGAGAAGGGCCAAAGCAGCATGGGTTCGGCTAGTGCAGTGTTGTTGTTGATCAATAGCGCTCGTTCCGTGGGTACAATAATATATATATATATATATATATATATATATATATATATATATATATATATATATATATATATATATATTGTCAATCTTTTAACATCTATTTTTGATTTTTTTGTTTTTTTTTTGATATCTCAAGAAAGCTTCAAACTTTCAACACTAAAGTTCGGATTGCTATTGGAATATTTTGATGTTAATTTATAAATTTTACCTTTAAAATTTTCTGTGAAATAGCTTGAGCAGGACTTTTCTGAACATCTTAAACCTTTAATGAATAGGATGATTTTCTTCGGGTTTAGGCTGTGTAGATGTAAATTTGTAAATTTACTAAAATAAAACACTTGGAATTATTTCTCGGCTTCAAACTTTTATCTTTGAAGTTTTTTCCTTAAAATAGAAGGTCATAGGTCACACTGATATTGACTTGTGTAGATTTTATTTAACAATTATAATAGACGATTTGGTTTACGTTTAGTAAATGGAGAAATTCTCTTCTCATCATCTTCAAACTTTAAAGTTGCTGAAATTTTTAGAAACGTTTGAATTGAGTTTTGTTGTTTAGAAGATTATTTGCTCTTATCATTGAAGAATTTAGGGACACTAAAATACTTGCTTTCATGTGATGATTTTGTGTTTCACTTGATACTTGAAAATGCAAAAATAAAGATTGCCTTTTCTGATAAGCTTTAAGCTTCGTGGCTGATATATCTTAGAAGTATCAAATTGGTTTTAGTTTGTGTTGGTGCCAATTTGTTATTTTATTTAATTATTTAATTAAATGTGAAAGTAGATTTGATGCGATAATTTGTGAATGCCTTTCTACTTGGCTTCAGATCTTCAGTACTGATTCTTACCTACATTAAGAAACATATACCACAACCATCTGTCTTGCGTTACGGATGCAGGATTTGTGCCACGCTGAGAATTCCAAACATATCTCACATATTTTAGCATACCTGATGGAGTACCAATACATATTTTAGCATACCTGATGGAGTACCAATACATATTTTAGCATACCTGATGGAGTATCAGTAAGTGGTTGATATAAATTTTGAATCCGACTGGATTCAAATTTCGAATGATGGTGAAATGTAATTAGAAAAACTTTCAAGCAACTATTTCCATACACCGATCTTCTCATCAATTCTATGTACATTATTTATATTTTCGGTTTCCATGCCATAACATGCGACTCCTTTTCTGATTAGCTTCAATCTTTCCTTAGAAGAAAACTGGGAGTGTCAAGGGAGTGTGTAAGTTTTAATTTACAAAGTTTATCTTTCAAAAAATTTTATAGGCTGTGTAGATTTAATTTTACTATTTCAATAACACTGATAATAAACTACAACTTGTTGGATTCCGAACAATAACTAGAGAATGCCTCTTCCGATCGACTTCAAACTTTTAATTATGGTGCGGCTTTGTGAAATAGAAGGTTCCATTGATTTTCGGTTTCATAAGTGGTAAACGATAGAGCCAGAGTGAGTGAGCATCATAAGTGGTCAGCACTAGAGTTATTTAATAATAAATTTATGAGGAATGCCTCCACGTGAGAGCCAGGTGTTGACGTGTATCTTCTACCATTACTGTAAGTAGAGAAAGTTTCTTCTGATCGCCATGAAGCTTCGAAAGCTTCTGTTTATTTGTGAAAGATTTAAACTGGTTTATTACTGAAGAGACTGAGTTATTACTATGTTAAAGTTGTGACTGTCACTTCAGAATGGCTTCAAACTTTTAACAATGATAATTAACTGCAATAAAATCTTATGCCTCACTCTGTACTATTTTTTTCCCGTACATAAAGAAAAGAGGGCTTTATTTATGGAATATGGAAGTAACTTCATTGAATTTAAAAGGTATTTTTCTCAATTTCATGAAATTATTAATGATTTTGTTTTTTGAGACACACCATGAGACAGCCTCCTCTGATCGCCCTCAAGTTTTCAATATTGATGCATCTTACAAGAAACTTTAGGATGTTATTGGAGTGTATTGGTGCCAATCTGCCATTTATTCTTTTTAAATGGTAAAGTATTTTGTCATGAAGTTACATGAGTATTACTAATCTGAGCTTCATAAATCTTTAAAAACTGATACAACTTATAGAAAAAGATGATACATGCTGCATATTGCTTAGGAAGTGAAAATCTGTCGAATTACTAATGTAGAGAATGAACTTGAATTTCCTTGATATTGTACTCTTGTCAATACCGTCATAACAATTTATAGGCTATTATTATAAGTGTAACAACCTTATGGTGGTTAGTAGAAGGTGTGTACTCTGTAACCCTTTATATTTTCCCACAGCTCTCGGTGTGACAGTCACCTGGAAGCTGGACTCCTTCCAGACGGAACATCGGCTTGGCCGACGTATATATCTAAAGTTATTAAATCGCTACTAGAGCAAAGGATATCAATTACTCCAGTCCTTTATACTCTCCAACTTTCCCACAACACTATAACCAGAGATTGTCACGTACCATTGACTTCAAATTCTCAGTGATTTACAGACTCGCTTGATAAAAGGCTCACTAGTATATTGGGCTGAGTATGTTTTAATCTGCCGACTCTTCCGATAGACTTTAAATTCTAAACGTTAATATATATTAATTAAAACATGAATTGGTTTTGGCTGTGAGGATGCTAATTTCACAATTTTATTAAGAAAATGAGCGCCATATATTGAAAATGCAACCTCTGATGAGGTTTAAATTGATGTTCTGGTTCATTTTTCTCAGAATAAGGTTTATATTGTTAATTAGGCAGTGTATGTTCTAATGAGCCAAATTTATTAAATATATAAGAACGTTGATTATTGTGCGGTAATTAGCCAATGCCTGTGTTGAATGACTTCAAAGTTTTAAAGCTGGTGTATCATACCTAGTGGAAAGTTGAGATTATTTTTGGCTGTCTAGGTTCCATTTTTGACATTTGTAATGAAGAAAGTAGGATATCTGATTAGCTTTAAATGTTCAATGCTTATGTATTAGAAATTATGCTGCAGTCAATTACATGAGGCTGGGTTTACAGAAAATAATAATAATAATAATAATAATAATAATAATAATAATAATAAGAAGAAGAAGAAGAAGAAGAAGAAGATACGAACCTATGCGAGACAGGCCCATGTCAACCTCTGGCTGAGCCCAATGACCCACCTAGTCAGGTTACTTCCACTAAAGGAAGGAGGACGGCATCAGACCTAGTAGCACAAGCTAGTCAGGTCCAACTCACACCCACCCACACCACATGTATTTATCTAAATTATTTTGAAACTACAAAACGTCTAAGCTTCTATGACGGTACTCGGGAGTTTGTTCCACACTTCCACAACTCGATTACCAAACCAGTGTTTTCCTATATCCTTCCTGAATCTGAATTTTTCCAACTTGAAACCATTGCTGCGAGTCCTGTCTTGGCTGGAAATTTTCAGCACACTATTTACATCCCCTTTATTTATTCCTGTTTTCCATTTATACACCTCGATCATATCCCCCCTAATTCTACGCCTTTCTAGAGAGTGCAGATTCAGGGCCTTCAGTCTATCCTCATAGGGAAAATTTCTGATACATGGGATCAACTTTGTCATACTCCTCTGTACATTTTCCAGAGCATTTACATCCATTCTGTAATATGGTGACCAGAACTGTGCAGCATAATCTAAATGAGGCCTAACCAAGGATATATAGAGTTGAAGGACACCCTAAGGACTTCTATTATTTACACTTCTAGATATGAAGCCAAGGATTCTGTAAGCTTTATTGCAAACACTAATGCACTGTTGTCTTGGCTTTTTGATTACTGCTAACCAGAACTACTAAATCTTTTTCACAATAAGTAGTATTAAGATCTGCATTATTTAGTTTATATGTGGCATTTTTATTTTCTTGTCCAACATTTAGAACTTTGCATTTGTCTATATAAAACTGCATCTGCCACTTCTACGACCATTGCATCAGTCTATTCAAATCATCCGGGAGTGCTCTAGTGTCCTCATTAGAATGAATTGGACGGCATATTTTGGTGTCACCAGCAAATTTGCTTATGTCGCTATTTATTCCCTCATTTATGTCGTTTATGTAAATTGTGAACAACAACGGGCCCAACACTGACCCCTGAGGGACACCGCTTGTGAGGTACCCCTATTCTGGCTTCTCCCCATTTATGCAAACTCTCTGCTGTCTATTTGTCAGCCATGCCTCTACCCAGGAAAAAATTTCTCCTCCTATTCCGTGTGCCTTAAGTTTCCTCAATAGCTTCTGATGTAGAACTCTATCGAAAGCCTTACTGAAGTCTATATATACAATATTATATTCATTACCATGATCTACCTCCTCAAATACCTTAGTGAAAAAGTTAGTAAATTCGTAAGACAGGAACGCCTTTTCGTAAAACCGTGTTGAGATTCATTAATCAATTTATGCCTTTCAAGATGGCTACGAATTGTTTAGGCAATCAATGATTCCATAAATTTTCAAACAATGGCTTATTGGTCAATAGTTCGAAGCTAAGGACCTGTCACCTGCCTTGTAAATAGGTATTACATTTGCCATTTTCCACTTATCAGGCACTATGCCAGTTTGTAGTGATATTTTGAAAAGATTAGCCAAAGGTATGCTAAGTTCCTTTTACATTCCTTTAACACCCGTGCAAACAGTTCAACAGGACCTGGGGATTTGTTAGGTTATAGTTTCTCTGTTTGTCTGGGGAAAATATCACTAGTTTCAGCGATCGTGCCTAGTTTATTATCGTCCTATTCTACATAATCTATTATTTCTGGAATTTCGCTAGTATTTTCCTGGGTAAAAACTGAGAGGAAGTAGGTATTGATAATTACACACATTCCTTATCACTGTTCTGGCCTGAGCTACACTTAAGTGAGCCTATCTTGTCCTAATCATACTTATGTAAACCTGAAAGAACCCTTTTGGGTTAGTCTTCGAATCCCTTGCGACCTTAGCTTCATAATCCCTCTCAGCTTTTCTTATTCCTTTTTTTTTTATTTCTCTCTTAAATTGAAAATATTGATTTCTTAACTGCCATCCCCTCTTTTGATAAGCCTATATATGCCTCTCTTTTGACCAATGAGATGTTTTAATCTATTGTTCATCCATTTGGGATCATTTTTGTTAGATTTGATTTCCCTACTCAAAACAAAAATTGTCTGGGCAGCTAGAACTATGCTCTGAAACCAAGACCAAGACCACCTACCTGACCCATAGTCAGATCATCCCAATTAAGCCAACCCAGGCAATTTCTCAGTCCCATGAAATCGGCTAAGCAAAAGTCTGGGACAGAGATTTGATTGCAGTTATCTGAGTAATTCAATGATATACTGAAACTAAGTGATTTGTGATCGCTTTCCCCAAGCTCACCATTAACCTCAAAATTGTTAATTAGTGATTCTTTGTTGGCAAGAACCATATCAAGCAGATTGTTTCCTCTAGTTGGTTCCATCACAACCTGTCCTAAAAAGCAATCCTGAACCGTATCAAGAAAGTCACTAGACTCAAGATTTCCTGTCACATTGTTCTAATCAATTTGTCTAAAGTTAAAATCTCCCATTGAACAACATTTTCATATCTAGATGCCTTATGAATTTCGTCCCATAACAGCTTACTACACTCTCTATCAAGGTTTTGGGGCCTATAAATCACACCCAAAATTAATTTGTCACGTCCCTCGAGAAACTGTAGCCAAACAGATTCTGTGTCTGATGTTTCTAATCCTGTCTTGTCAAACACAACAATGTAAATTATCTCTGACAAACATCGCCACTCCACCACCTTCCCTGTTGACCCTATCAGTGTGGAATAGTTTATAAACTGTATGTTGCATTCAGAGGGCATTTCTCTATCTTTCAGGTTGAATTATGTCTGTTATAGCAATAATATCTATATTACCTACACTTGCAAGCAATCTTAGCTCATCCATCTTATTTCTTAGACTCCTACTATTTGTATAGTAAACCTTAAGGGAGCTAGTCACTCGTTGCCCTCTACTATCTCTCTTTGTTTGTTGATCAATTGCTTTGCCTTTACTAGCAACTTTATTTTGAATATTATCTTTTAAACATCTGCTGTTTTCAACTCAAATACTGCAGCCTGATTGTTCCCCACAAACACCCATACCTCTATTATCTATCAGTTTAAAGTCCTAGACAAGTCATCAATTACCCCCTCAATTGAATTATCTAATGCAACCACTCCAGCCCCAGAGAGATGAACCCCATCACTTGCATACATATCATGTTTGCCATAGAATTTGTCCCAGTTATCAATGAATGGGATTGCAAGTTCCTTGCAGTACCTGTCTAGCCAGCAATTTATACCAATTGCCTTAGACATCCATTCATTACCCACTCCCTTTCTAGGTAATATGCTACTTATGATTGGGATCCCTCCCTTAGACCTGACTACTTTTATTGGCGACTAGTACTTATTCAGTAGCTCCTGTCTCCTGCCCTCCCCAGTGTCATTACTCCCAGCACTAAGACAGATAATGGGCTTGTTCCTATTGCCTGACATAATATTATCCAACCAGCTGACTATGTCACCAACACCTGGGAGGCACACCGTCTGTCTGACCTTCCTATCTCTGTTACAAAAAGCACGATCCACATTTCTTACCTGAGAATCTCCTACAGTTAGAATATTCTTACCTTGATTAGCAGGGGAGTCAGTGATACCTTTAACCTCACTAACCACTGAAGTATATATATCCTGGAGAACAGAGAATTGATTTCCTACGTTCATATCTTCTCTATTAACCCTCCTTATCTTCCTTCTTCCTGAACTGTGAACCACTTGCCACTTAAAGTGGCTGCCACTTTCACTGCTTGTTATCATTTCCTTTTTAGCAGCTCCATCCATCTCACACTCACTCCCAAACCCATCTAGGCGATGCTTCAGCCTCCTATTTTCCTCCTGAAGAAGTAGCACCTCTTTCTTGAACACTTTAACCTGAGATTCTAAAACACTACAACAAGCCATGGTGCTTAGTAACACTCCATGTTAACTCCCAGAGAGCTTAGGACAGGTATGATCTCACGTGACCACTGACCTCAGCGACATGACTGACATAGTGGCATACTATATAGAAAGCTCCTGGTTAAAAAGAGCATGTCAGTCAACTAAGGTTCATGTTGTTTCCTATGATGAGACCCACACCAGCCTGCTAACACCCATGTACCTACTGACTGCTAAGTTAACAGGGGCAGCAAATGTAAGGAAACATGCCTAACGTTTCACCCGTGGTGGGGTCGATCCCAGATTTTCAGTGTGTGAGTTGATGACGTTATGAATCAAGCTTTTCTTGGATTTCGCAGCGACTGAAACAAGTCTCAGGATCACAGTGTCTACATGTGGGAGAAACAGCCAAACGACGAAAATGAAAAAATACTCTATTCTACTAAGCCTAATATTACATTTTGTTATTACTAATACTAGGGTTACTATTGCTATGATTAATGATGCTGCTGTGACTTCTGCTACCCTTAATAGCCTTACTATAAAGATTACGAATACAACCAGCAGAACCTACCGGCAGGTACTCAATTTGCGCCAGAAAGGTCTCAGACACAGATACCAGCGCCTCTTGCGGCCACTCGTGGAACCAGTCAATAGTAGTGCAGCTGATGATGGCTGGAAACTGCCGCGCACGAACCCTGCGTCACAATACCCATGTTAGACGCTCTTCTTTATCTGTTCCCTCTGCGCTCGTTGTACCTGTGCCTCAAGCTCTTCTTCTATGCCATAACCCGACAATTTATATATTGTATAACATCTAGCTCAACATAACTCTTAAGCTATAAATTCTCCACTTTGGAAATCTGGGAAAATGCAACTCTGCCTCCTGCAATTATGGATCATTGCTCTGTGAAGGTTGCAACTCTGACACATTGCATCTCTACTACATTGCAACTTAATCACAATGCAACTCTACTAAACTGCTAATATGTGACATTGCAGATCTGGCACATAGCTGCTCTGGGACCTTTTAAGTGTGGTACTGGGACCTTTCAAGTCTGGTACAGTGCAATACTAGTATACTGCTGATCTGGGACATAACAATGCTGGAACAATGCAGTTAGTGAACATTGCAGCTACTGGACATTACAACTGTGGTACACAGCAAGGCTGGAACATTTCTTATACAACGATAACATTACCTGAGAGTGGAGCCTACGGGTGAGAAACAGAGAACCATCTTGAGGTTCTTCCTGACGCGGTCGATGAAGAACCTCCAGCAGTTGTCACGGGTGTCCTGCTGCCCTGTGCTCTTAACCTGAGTGTCAGCACGCAGCAGGTGAAAGTGCCACACAACAGGTGTGGGCGCCACGCCGCAGGTGTGGGCGCCACACAGCAGGTGTGGGCGCCATGCAGCAGGTGTGGGCGCCACGCAGCAGGTGTGGGCGCCACGCAGCAAGTGTGGGCGCCACGCAGCAGGTGTGGGCGCCACGCACCCAGTCACAGCGAGCAGTGCAGGCAGTGTAGAGAACAACAGAGCAGAGAAAGGGACAGAGAGAGAGAGAGAGAGAGAGAGAGAGAGAGAGAGAGAGAGAGAGAGAGAGAGAGAGAGAGAGAGAGAGAGAGAGGAGGGACGAGAAAGGGAGTGAGAGATACAGGCAGAGATAGGCAGAAGAAAAGGAGTATAGACAGATTGAAAGTGACAGAATTAAAACAGGATATGTAGTTGAAAAACAAATGGAAAGAAGGTCAAGAGGAACAAGATGGGTGAGAGGAACAAGATGGATGAGAGGAACAAGATGGGTGAGAGGAACAAGATCGATGAGACAAACAAGATGGGTGAGAGAAACAAGATGGGTGAGAGAAACAAGATGGGTGAGAGAAACAAGATGGGTGAGAGGAACAAGATGGGTGAGAGGAACAAGATGGGTGAGAGGAACAAGATGGATGAGAGGAACAAGATGGATGAGAGGAACAAGATGGGTGAGAGGAACAAGATGGGTGAGAGGATGGGTGAGAGAAACAAGATGGATGAGAGAAACAAGATGAGAGGAACAAGATGGGTGAGAGGAACAAGATGGGTGAGAGGAACAAGATGGATGAGAGGAACAAGATGGGTGATGAGAGAAACAAGAAGAGGAACAAGATGGGTGAGAGGAACAAGATGGGTGAGAGAAACAAGATGGGTGAGAGGAACAAGATGGGTGAGAGAAACAAGATGGGTGAGAGAAACAAGATGGGTGAGAGGAACAAGATGGGTGAGAGAAACAAGATGGGTAAGAGGAACAAGATGGATGAGAGGAACAAGATGGGTGAGAGGAACAAGATGGATGAGAGAAACAAGATGGGTGAGAGGAACAAGATGGGTGAGAGGAACAAGATGGGTGAGAGAAACAAGATGGGTGAGAGGAACAAGATGGGTGAGAGGAACAAGATGGATGAGAGAAACAAGATGGGTGAGAGGAACAAGATAGGTAAGAGGAACAAGATGGGTGAGAGGAACAAGATGGGTAAGAGGAACAAGATGGGTAAGAGAAACAAGATGGGTGAGAGAAACAAGATGGGTGAGAGGAACAAGATGGATGAGAGAAACAAGATGGATGAGAGGAACAAGATGGGTGAGAGGAACAAGATGGGTGAGAGGAACAAGATGGGTGAGAGGAACAAGATGGGTGAGAGGAACAAGATGGGTGAGAGGAACAAGATGGGTGAGAGGAACAAGATGGGTGAAAGAAACAAGATGGGTGAGAGGAACAAGATGGGTGAAAGAAACAAGATGGGTGAGAGGAACAAGATGGGTGAGAGGAACAAGATGGGTGAGAGAAACAAGATGGGTAAGAGGAACAAGATGGATGAGAGGAACAAGATGGGTGAGAGGAACAAGATGGGTGAGTGGAACAAGATGGGTGAGAGGAACAAGATAGATAAGAGGAACAAGATGGGTGAGTGGAACAAGATGGGTGAGAGGAACAAGATAGATAAGAGGAACAAGATGGGTGAGTGGAACAAGATGGGTGAGAGGAACAGGATGGGTGAGAGGAACAAGATGTGTGAGAGGAACAAGATGGGTGAGAGGAACAAGATGGGTGAGAGGAACAAGATGTGTGAGAGGAACAAGATGGGTGAGAGGAACAAGATAGATTAGAGGAACAAGATGGGTGAGTGGAACAAGATGGGTGAGAGGAACAGGATGGGTGAGAGAAACAAGATGGGTGAGAGGAACAAGATGGGTGAGAGGAACAAAATGGGTGAGAGAAACAAGATGGGTGAGAGGAACAAGATGGGTGAGAAGAACAAGATGGGTGAGAGGAACAAGATGGGTGAGAGGAACAAGATGGGTGAGAGGAACAGGATGGGTGAGAGGAACAAGATGGGTGAGAGGAACAAAATGGGTGAGAGAAACAAGATGGGTGAGAGGAACAAGATGGGTGAGAAGAACAAGATGGGTGAGAGGAACAAGATGGGTGAGAGGAACAAGATGGGTGAGAGAAACAAGATGGATGAGAGAAACAAGATGGGTGAGAGGAACAAGATGGGTGAGAGGAACAAGATGGGTGAGAGGAACAAGATGGGTGAGAGGAACAAGATGGGTGAGAGGAACAAGATGGGTGAGAGAAACAAGATGGGTGAGAGGAACAAGATGGGTGAGAGGAACAAGATGGGTGAGAGGAACAAGATGGGTGAGAGGAACAAGATGGGTGAGAGGAACAAGATGGGTGAGAGGAACAAGATGGGTGAGAGGAACAAGATGGGTGAGAGGAACAAGATGGATGAGAGGAACAAGATGGGTGAGAGGAACAAGATGGGTGAGAGGAACAAGATGGGTGAGAGGAACAAGATGGGTGAGAGGAACAAGATGGGTGAGAGGAACAAGATGGGTGAGAGGAACAAGATGGATGAGAGAAACAAGATGGGTGAGAAGAACAAGATGGGTGAAAGGAACAAGATGGATGAGAGAAACAAGATGGATGAGAGGAACAAGATGGATGAGAGAGACAAGATGGGTGAGAGGAACGAGAGGGATGAGAGGAACGAGAGGGATGAGAGGAACGAGAGGGGTGAGAGGAACGAGATGGATGAGATAAACGAGAGGGATGAGAGGAACGAGATGGATGAGATAAACGAGAGGGATGAGAGGAACGAGAGGGGTGACAGGAACGAGAGGGATGAGAGGAAACGGGGATCAAGAAAGAAATTAATTCATTAGCAACATTTAAGTTAAAAATTTCCAGGATCATTCCTGCAACTCTGATCTAGTGAGTAATACTCTGATCTAGCGAGTAATACTCTGATCTAGCGAGTAATACTCTGATCTAGCGAGTTATACTCTGATCTAGCGAGTAATACTCTGATCTAGCGAGTAATATGATGGTTTTATCTACTGCGAGAATTACAGTTTTATTTACATTACAAATGGACACTGAATATTTTACAAAATGATATAACTGCATTATAGATGGCAGGAGATGAAGCCTCAGAGAGATGGCAGGAGATGAAGCCTCAGAGAGATGGCAGGAGATGAAGCCTCAGAGAGATGGCAGGTGATGCCAGAGAGTAGTCTCAAATTATGTAGTTCCTAGATTTGTCAGTCTATCAATGTTGTCAGTTTGAAATATTTGTTCAGTGTATCAGTGTCGTCATTTTGACATGTTTGTTCAGTGTATCAGTGTCGTCATTTTGACATGTTTGTTTAGTGTATCAGTGTCGTCATTTTGACATGTTTGTTCAGTGTATCAGTGTCGTCATTTTGACATGTTTGTTCATTTTGACATGTTTGTTCAGTGTATCAGTGTCGTCATTTTGACATGATTGTTCAGTGTATCAGTGTCGTCATTTTGACATGTTTGTTCAGTGTATCAGCGTCGTCATTTTGACATGTTTGTTCAGGCTGTCAGTGTCGTTATTTTGACATGTTTGTTCAGGCTGTCAGTGTCGTCATTTTGACATGTATGTTCAGTCTATCAGTGTCGTCATTTAAACGTGTTTCCTAAGACTATCATAAAAAATTAATCACCCATATATTGCAGTCATTCTTTATCAACATTTAGTCTCTCATCTTGACTGTCTTCATAACTTAATTCCATATTAAGAATGTTTTGTTGACCAGTACCCTACTGTCCAGTACCCTACTGTCCAGTACGCAACTGTCCAGTACCCTACTGTCCAGTACCCTACTGTCCAGTACGCAACTGTCCAGTACCCTACTGTCCAGTACCCTACTGTCCAGTACGCAACTGTCCAGTACCCTACTGTCCAGTACCCTACTGTCCAGTACCCTACTGTCCAGTACCCAACTGTTCAGTACACAACTGTTCAGTACACAACTGTCCAGTACCCTACTGTCCGGTACCCTACTGTCCAGTACCCTACTGTCCAGTACCCAACTGTCCAGTACCCTACTGTCCAGTACACAACTGTCCAGTACCCCTCTGTCCAGTACCCTACTGTCCAGTACCCAACTGTCCAGTACCCTACTGTCCATTACCCAACTGTCCAGTACCCTACTGTCCAGTACCCTACTGACCGGAGCCCAACTGTCCAGTACCCTACTGTCCAGTACCCAATTGTCCAGTACCCTTCTGTTCAGTACCCAACTGTCCAGTACCCTACTGTCCAGTACCCAACTGTACAGTACCCTACTGTCCAGTACCCTACTGTGCAGTACCCTACTGCCAGTACCCTACTGTCAAATTCCCTACTGCCCAGTACCCTAATGTCTAGTAACCTATTGTCCAGTACCCTACTGTCCAGTACCCTACTGTCAAATACCCTACTTTCCAGTACGCTACTTTCCAGTACGCTCCTACCCAGTACCCTACTGTTCAGTACCCTTCTGTCCAGTACCCTACTGTCCAGTACCCTACTACCCAATACCCTATTGTCCGGTACTCTACTGTCCGGTAGCCTGCTGTCCAGTACCCTACTGTCCGGTACCCTACTGTCCGGTACCCTACTGTCCAGTACCCTACTGTCCAATACCCTACTGTCCAGTACCCTACTGTCCAGTACCCTACTGTCCAGTACCCTACTGTCCAGTACCATACTGTCAAGTACCCTACTGCCCAGTACCCTACTGGCAAAAACCCTACTGTCCAGTACCCTATTGTCCAGTACCCTACTGCCCAGTATCCTACTGTCCAGTGTACCCTACTGTCAAGTACTCTACTGTCCGGTACCCTACTGTCCATTACCCTACTGTCAAGTACCCTACTGCCTAGTACCATAATGTCCAGTACCCTACTGTCCAGTACCCTACTGTGGAGTACCGTACTGTCCGGTACCCAACTGTACAGTACCCTACTGTAAAGTACCCTACTGTCCGGTACCCTGCTGTCCAGTTCCCTACTGTCCAGTACCCTACTGTTCAGTACCCTACTGTCCAATGCCCTACTGACCAGTACCACACTGTCCTGTACCCTACCGTCCAGTGCCCTATTGCCAAGCACCCTACTGTCCAGTAACCTACTGTCCAGTACCCTACTGTCCAGTACCCTACTGTCAAATACCCTACTGTCCAGTACCCTACAGTCCAGTACCCTACTGTCAAATACCCTTCTATCCAGTAACCTCCTGTCAAATACCTTACTGTTAAGTACCCTAATGTCCAATACCCTACTATCCAGTATCCTACTGTCCAGTACCCTACTGTCCAGTACCCTACGATCCAGTACATTACTGTCCAGTACCCTTCTGTCCAGTACCCTATTGTCAAATACACTACTGTCCAGGACCCTACTCTCCAGTAACCTCCTGTCAAATACCTTACTGTCCAGTACCCTAATGTCCATTACCCTACTACCCAGCACCCTACTGTCCAGTACCCTACGATCCAGTACCCTACTGTCCAATACCCTGCTGTCCAGTACACTACTGTCCGGTACCCTGCTGTCCAGTACCCTACTGTCCGGTACCCTACTGTCCGGTGCCCTACTGTCCGGTACCCTACTGGCCAGTACCCTACTGTCCAGTACCCTACTGTCCAGTACCCTACTGTCCACTACCCTACTGTCCAGTACCATACCGTCCAGTACCCAACTGCCAGTACCCTACTTTCAAAAACCCTACTGTCCAGTACCCTATTGTCCAGTACCCTACTGCCCAGTACCCTACTGTTCAGTACCCTACTGTCCAGTACCCTACTTCCAAGTATCCTACTATCCAGTGTACCCTACTGCCCAGTACCCTTCTGTCCGGTACCCTACTGTCCAGGACCCTACTGTCCAGTAACCTCCTGTCAGTAATCTACGATCCAGTACCCTACTGTCCAATACTCTACTGTCCAGTACCCTACTGTCCGGTACCCTACAGTCCGGCACTCTTTTGTCCGGTACTCCACTGTCCGGTACCCTGCTGTCCAGTACCCAACTGTCCAGTACCCTACTGTCCAGTACCCAACTGTCCAGTACCCTACTGTCCAGTACCCTACTGTCCGACGCCCAACTGTCCAGTACCCTACTGTCCAGTACCCAACTGTCCAGTACCCTACTGTTCAGTACCCAACTGTCCAGTACCCCACTGTCCAGTACCCAACTGTCTAGTACCCTACTGTCCAGTACCCTACTGTCCAGTACCCTACTGTTCAGTACCCTACTGTCCAGTACCCAACTGTCCAGTACCCTACTGTCCAGTACCCTACTGTCCAGTACCCTACTGTCCAGTACCCTACTGTCCGGTACCCAACTGTACAGTACCCTACTGTCCAGTACCCTACTGTGCAGTACCCTACTGCCAGTACCCTACTGTCAAATTCCCTACTGTCCAGTACCCTAATGTCTAGTAACCTAGTGTCCAGTACCCTACTGTCCAGTACCCTACTGTCAAATACCCTACTGTCCAGTACGCTACTTTCCAGTACCCTGCTACCCAGTACCCTACTGTTCAGTACCCTACTGTACAGTACCCTACTGTCCAGTACCCTACTACCCAGTATCCTACTGTTCAGTACCCTACTGTCCAGTACCCTACTGTCCAGTACCCTACTGTCCAGTACCCTACTGTCCAGTACCATACTGTCCAGTTCCCTACTGCCCAGTACACTACTGTCAAAAACCCTGCTGTACAGTACCCTATTGTCCAGTACCCTACCGTCCAGTGCCCTACTGCCCAGTACCCTACTGTCCAGTAACCTAATGTCCAATACCCTACCGTTCAGTACACCTACTGTCAAATACCCTACTGTCCAGTAACCTACAGTCCAGTACTCTACTGTCAAATACCCTTCTCTCCAGTACCCTACTGTCCAACAGCTTACTATCCAGTACCCTTCTGCCCAGTACCCTACTGTCCAGGACGTTACTGTCCAGTAACCTCCTGTCAAATACCTTACTGTTAAGTACCCTAATGTCCATTACCCTACTAACCAGTATCCTACTGTCCAGTACCCTACTGTCCAGTACCCTACGATCCAGTACCCTAATGTCCAGTACCCTACTGTCCAGTACCCTATTGTCAAATACCCTACTGTCCAGGACAATACTCTCCAGTAACCTCCTGTCAAATACCTTACTGTCCAGTACCCTAATATCCATTACCCTACTACCCAGTACCCTACTGTCCAGTACCCTACTGTCCAGTACCCGACGATCCAGTACCCTACTGTCCAATACCCTAATGTCTAGTACACTACTGTCCGGAACCCTACAGTCCGGCACCCTATTGTCCGGTACTCTACTGTCCGGTACCCTTCTGTCCAGTACCCTACTGTCCGGTACCCTACTGTCCAATACCCTACTGTCCAGTACCCTACTGTCCAGTACCCTACTGTCCAATACCCTAATGTCCAGTACCCTACTGTCCAGTACCCTACTGTCCAGTACCATACTGTCAAGTACCCAACTGCCCAGTACCCTACTGTCAAAAACCCTACTGTCCAGTACCCTACTGTCCAGTGTACCCTACTGTCCAGTACCCTATTGTCCGGTACCCTGCTGTCCAGTACCCTACTGTCCAGTACCCTACTGCCTAGTACCATAATGTCCAGTACCCTACTGTCCAGTACCCTACTGTGGAGTACCGTACTGTCCGGTACCCAACTGTACAGTACCCTACTGTTCGGTACCCTGCTGTCCAGTTCCCTACTGTCCAGTACCCTACTGTTCAGTAACCTACTGTCCAGTGCCCTACTGACCAGTACCACACTGTCCTGTACCCTACCGTCCAGTGCCCTACTGCCAAGTACCCTACTGTCAAGTAAGCTACTGTCCAGTACCCTACTGTCCAGTACCCTACTATCAAATACCCTACTGTCCAGTACCCTACAGTCCAGTATCCTACTGTCAAATACCCTTCTATCCAGCAACCTACTGTCCAATAGCTTACTATCCAGTACCCTTCTGCCCAGTACGCTCCTATCCAGGACGCTACTGTCCAGTAACCTCCTGTCAAATACCTTACTGTTAAGTACAGTAATGTCCATTACCCTACTATCCAGTATCCTACTGTCTAGTACCCTACTGTCCAGTACCCTACGATCCAGTACCCTACTGTCCAGTACCCTACTGTCCAGTACCCTACTGTCCAATACCCTGCTGTCCAGGACCCTACTCTCCAGCAACGTCCTGTCAAATACCTTACTGTCCAGTACCCTAATGTCCATTACCCTACTACCCAGCGCCCTACTGTCCAGTACCCTACTGTCCAGTACCCTACGATCCAGTACCCTACTGTCCAATACCCTGCTGTCCAGTACACTACTGTCCGGTACCCTGCTGTCCAGTACCCTACTGTCCGGTGCCCTACTGTCCGGTACCCTACTGTCCAGTACCCTACTATCCAGTACCCTACTGTCCAGTACCCTACTGTCCAGTACCCTACTGTCCAGTACCATACTGCCAAGTACCCTACTGCCCAGTACCCTACTCTCAAAAACCCTACTGTTCAGTACCCTACTGTCCAGTACCCTACTGCCCAGTATCCTACTGTCCAGTGTACCCTACTGCCCAGTACCCTTCTGTCCGGTACCCTACTGTCCGGTACCCTACTGTCCAGTACCCTACTGTCTAGTACCATAATGTCCAGTACCCTACTGTCCAGTACCCTACTGTAGAGTACCGTACTGTCCAGTACCCAACTGTACAGTACCCTACTGTAAAGTACCCTACTGTCCGGTACCCTGCTGTCCAGTTCCCTACTGTACAGTACCCTACTGTTCAGTACCCTACTGTCCAATGCCCTACTGACCAGTACCCCACTGTCCTGTACCCTACCGTCCAGTACCCTGCTGCCCAGTACCCTACTGTCCAGTAACCTACTCTCCAGTACCTTACTGTCCAGTACCATACTGTCAGATACCCTACTGTCCAGTACCCTACAGTCCAGTACCCTAATGTCAAATATCCTTCTATCCAGTACCCTACTGTCCAATAACTTACTGTAAAGTACCCTTCTGCCCAGTACCCTACTGTCCAGGACCCTACCGTCCAGTAACCTCCTGTCAGTAATCTACGATCCAGTACCCTACTGTCCAATACTCTACTGTCCAGTACCCTACTGTCCGGTACCCTACAGTCCGGCACACTATTGTCCGGTACTCTACTGTCTGGTACCCTGCTGACCAGAACCCCACTGTCCAGAACCCTAATGTCCGGTACCCTACTGTCCGGTACCCTGCTGTCAGTTCCCTACTGTACAGTACCTTACTGTTCAGTACCCTACTGTCCAATGCCCTACTGACCAGTACCCCACTGTCCTGTACCCTACCGTCCAGTACCCTGCTGCCCAGTACCCTACTGTCCAGTAACCTACTGTCCAGTACCTTACTGTCCAGTACCATACTGTCAGATACCCTACTGTCCAGTACCCTACAGTCCAGTACCCTAATGTCAAATACCCTTCTATCCAGTACCCTACTGTCCAATAACTTACTGTAAAGTACCCTTCTGCCCAGTACCCTACTGTCCAGGACCCTACCGTCCAGTAACCTCCTGTCAGTAATCTACGATCCAGTACCCTACTGTCCAATACTCTACTGTCCAGTACCCTACTGTCCGGTACCCTACAGTCCGGCACACTATTGTCCGGTACTCTACTGTCTGGTACCCTGCTGACCAGAACCCCACTGTCCAGAACCCTAATGTCCGGTACCCTACTGTCCGGTACCCTGCTGCCCGGTACCTTACTGTCCGGTACCCGACTACCCTGTACCTTACTGACCAGGACCCTAACGTCCAATACCCTATTGTAAGGCACCCTACTGTACAGTACCCTACTGTCAAATACCTTTTTGTCCAGTACCCAACTGTCCAGTACCCTACTGCCAGTACCCTACTGTCAGGTACCCTACTGTCCAGTACCCTAATGTCCAGTACTCTAGTGTCTAGTACCCTACTGTCCAGTACCCTACTGTCAAATACCCTACTGTCCAGTAACCTACTGTTCAGTATCCTACTGCCCAGGTCCCTACTGTTCAGTACCCTGTTGTCCAGTACCCTACTGTCCAGTACCCCACTGTCCAGTACCCTTCTCTCCAGTACCATGCTCTTCAGTACCCTACGTCCAGTAACCGACTGTCAAAAACCCTAATGTCCAGTACCCTACTGTCCAGTACCCTACTGTCCAGTACCCTACTGTTCAGTACCATACTGTCCAGTACCCTACTGTCCAGTACCCTACTGTACAGTGCCCTACTCTCCAGTACCCTACTGTCCGGTACCCTACTGTCCGGTACCCTAATGTACAGTACCCTACTGTCCAGTACCCTGCTGCCTAGTACCACAATGTCCAATACCCTACTGTCCAGTACCCTATTGAAAAGTACCTTACTGTAATGTACCCTACTGTCCGGTACCCTGCTGTCCAGTTCCCTACTGTCCAGTATCCTACTGTTCAGTACCCTACTGTCCAGTGCCCTACTGACCAGTACCCCACCGTCCTGTACCCTACCGTCCAGTACCCTATTGTCCAGTACCATACTGTCCAGTAACCTACTGTCCAGTTCCCTACTGTCCAGTAACCTACTCTCCAGTACCCTACTGTCCAGTACCCTACTGTCAAATACCCTAATGTCCACTACCCTACTGCAAAATTCCCTACTGTCCATTGCCCTTCTGCCCAGTACCCTACTGTCCAAGACCCTACTCTCCAGTAACCTATTGTCAAATACCCTACTGTCCAGTACAATACTGCCCAGTACCATACTCTCCAGTGCCCTACTGTCCAGTACCCTACTGTCCGTTACCCTATTGTCAAATTCCCTACTGTCCAGTACCCTACTGTCCAGTACCCTACTGTTTAGTGCCCTACTGTCCGGCACCCTACTGTCCAGTACCCTACTGTCCAATACCCTAATTGCCGGCACCCTACTGTCCAATACCTTAATGTCCAGTACCCTACCGTTCAGTACCCTACTCTCCAGTACCGTAATGCCCAGCACCATCCATTCCGGGTTCCGACTGTCCAGTACCATACTGTCCAGTACCCTACTGTTCAGTACGTCACTGTCCAGTACCCTACTGCCCGGCACCCTACTCTCCAGTACCTTAATGTCCAGAACACTACTGTCCGGTACCCTACTGTCCTGTTCCTTGCTGTCTGGTACCCTACTGTCCAGTACCCTACTCTCCACCACCCTACTGTCCGGTACCCTACTGTCCAATACCCTACTGTTTGGCACTCTACTATCCGGTACCCTTCTGTCCAGTACCCAAGTGTCCGGTATCCTATTGATCAGTACCCTACTGTCCAGTACTCTACTGTCCTGTACCCTACTGACCAGTGCCTTACTGCCCGGTACCCTACTGTCTAGTACCCAACTGTCCAGTACCCTACTGTCTAGTACCCTACTGTCCAGTACCCAACTGTCAAGTACTCTACTGTCCAGTACGCTACTGTACAGTACTCTTCTGTCCAGTACCCTACTGTCAAGTACCCTACTGTACAGTACCCTACTTTCAAGTACCTGTATGTCCATTACCCTACTGTCCATTACCTTTCTGTCCATTACCCTGCTATCAGGTATCCTACTGTCCAGTACCCTACTGTCCAGTACTCTACTGTCCAGTTCCCTACTGTCCAGTAACCTACTGTTCAGTACCCCACTGTCCGGTACCCTACTGCGTAGTACCCTACTGTCCAGTACTCTACTGTCCACTACCCTACTGTCCAGTACCCTACTGCCCAGTACCATAATGTCCAGTACCCTACTGTGGAGTACCATACTGTCCAGTGCCCAACTGTACAGCACCATACTGTCCAGTGCCCTTCTGTACGGTACCCTGCTGTAATGTACCCTACTGTCCAGTACCCTACTGTTCAGTACCCTACTGTCCAGTACCCTACTGTCCAGTACCCCACTGGCCTGAACCCTACTGTCCAGTACCCTACTGTCCAGTACCCTACTGTCCAGTAACCTACTGTCCAGTGCCTTACTGTCCAGCAACCTACTATCCAGTACCCTAATGTCCAGTACCCTACTGTCAAATACCCTACTATCCAGAACCCTACTGTCCAGTACTCAACTGTCCAGGACCCTACTGACCAATACCCTACTGTCCAGTACCCTACTGTCCAGTACCCTACTGTCCAGTACTTTAATGTTCAATACCTTACTGTCCAGTACCTTAATTTCTGGTACTTTAATGCCCATTACTCTACTGTCCGGTACACTACTATCCAGTACCCTATATCCAACACTCTCCTGTCCAGTCCCATACTATCCAATACTCTACTGTCCAGTACCTTACGGTCCAACACCCTACTGTCCAATGCTCTACTGTCCTGTACCCTACTGTACAGTACCCTACTATCCAGTACCATACTGTCCAGTACCCTACTATCAAGTTTCATACTGTCCAGTACCCTTCTGTACAATACCCTACTGTCAAGTACCCTACTGTACAGTACCTTACTGTCCAGTACCTTACTGACTAGTACCTTACTGTCCAGTACCTTACTGACTAGTACCTTAATGTCCAATACCCTGCTATCCAGCACCCTGCTGTCCGGTGCCCTACTGTCCAGTACCCTACTGTCCCGTTCACTACTATCCAGTACTCTAGTGTCCAGTGCCCTACTGTTCAGTATTCTCCTGTCCAGTACCTTACTGTCCAGTACCCTACTGTCCAGTACCCTACTATCCAGTATCCTACTGTCTAGTACTCTATTGTCCAGTACCCTACTTTCCAGGATCCTACTTCCCAGTAACCTACTGTACAATAAACTACCGTCCAATGGCCTACTGTCGAGTTCCGTATTGTTCAGTACCCTACTGTCTAGTGCCCTACTCTCCAATGCCCTACTGTCCAGTCCCCAACTGTCCAGTACCCTACTGTTCAGTACCTTACTGTCCAGTACCCTACTGTCCAGTGCCCTACTGTACAGTACCCTACTGTCCAGTACTCTACTGTCCAGTACCCTACTGTCTAATACCCTACTGTCCAGTACCCTACTGCCTGGTCCCGTACTGTCCAGTACTCTACTGCCAAGTAACTTTCTGTACAGTATAATACTGTCCAGTATCCTACTGTCTAGTTCCATACTGTCCAATACCCTTCTGTCCGGTGCCCTACTGTCCGGTACTCTATTGTCCAGTACCCTGTTGTCCAATAACTTACTATCCAATACCTTACTGCACAATAACCTACTGTCCAATACCCTACTGTCCAGTTCCTTACAATCCAGTTCCCTACTGCCCAGTTCCTTACAGTCCAGTGCACTACTGTCTAGTACTCTTCTGTACAATATCCTACTATTCAGTTCTCTACTTTCCAGTACCCTACTGTCCAATACCCTTCTGTCCAGTGCTCTTCTATCCTGTATCCTACTGTCTAATACCCTACTGTCAAGTACCCTACTGTCCGGTATTTTACTGTCCAGTATCCTGCTGCCCTTCTGTCTAATACTCTTCTGTCCAGCACCCTTCTCTCCGGTACCCTACTGTCCAATACCCTACTACTCAGTACTCTACTGTCCAGTACCCTACTGTCCAGTACCCTACTGTCCAGTACCTTACTGTCCATTGCCCTACTCTCCAATACCCTACTGTCCAGTACCCTACTTCCAGTACCCTACTGTCCAGTACCCTTCTGTCCAGTATCTTACTGTCATATACCCTACTGTCTGGTGACCTACTGTCCAGTATCCTACTGTCAAGTGCTCGAATTTCCAGTGCCCTACTGTCCAGTACCCTTCTGTCCAGTACCCTTCTATCCTGTATCCTACTGTCTATTACCCTACTGTCAAGTACCCTTCTGTCCGGTACTTTACTGTCCAGTATCCTGCTGCCCAATTCCCTACTGTCCAATATTCTTCTGTCCGGTACCTTTCTGTCCAGTACCCTACTGCCTAGTACCCCACCGTCCGGTACTCTATTGTTCAATACTCTCTTGTCCAGCACCTTACTGTCCAATACCCTACTGTCAGGTATGATACTGTCCAGTATCTTACTGTCTTGTACCATACTGTCCAATACCCTTTTGTCAGGTACCCTACTGTCATGTACCTTACTGTCGAGAATCATACTGTCCAGTATCCTACTTTCCAGTACCCTACTGCCCAGTTCCCTTATGTCCAGTACCCTTTTGTCCAGTACCCTACTGTGCAGTACCTTACTGTCCAATACTCTATTGTCTGGTACCCTACTGTCCAGTATCCTATTATCCAGTACCTTACTTTCCGGTACCCTAGTGTCCAATACCCTTCTGTCCAGTACCTTTCTATCCGGTACCCTACTGTTCAAAATCTTACTCTCCAGTACGCTACTGTCCGGTACTTTACTGTCCAGTACCCTACCGTCCAGTACCCTACTGTCCAGTACCTAATTCTCCAGTACCGTACCGTCCAGTACCCTACTGTGTAGTACGCTACTCTCCAGAGCCCTACTGTCCTGTACTCTACTGTCCAATTCCCTACTCTCCTATACCCTACTCTCCCATACCCTACTCTCCAATACCCTACTCTCCAATACCCTACTCTCCAATACCCTACTGTCCAGTATCCTACTAGCCAGTACCTACGTTTCGGTACCCTACTGTCCAATACCCTTCTGTCCAGTACGCTTCTGCCAATTATTATTATTATAATCAAGGGAGAAGCGCTAAACCCGGTGGATTATACAGCGCCTGGGGGGGGGGGATGTGGAAGGCATTCAGGCTTAATTCGGGGAACTGGAGCACAGATTCAATTCCTTAAATCAAGAGCCCCTCACCAACATCAAGGAACCTTCCTTGAGGGGTTCGCTTCTGCCAAGCACCATACCTCCCTGCTATTTACTGCCCAGTACCCAACTGTTCACCTCCCTGCTGTTTAGTATCATATTGTTCGGTAACCTATTGCCCATTATTTATTCAGATAAGTATCATAGTCATCCATGCCCCGTCACTCATGTTAGACTGAACTTCAGTCATTTAGTGAGGGAAATTAATCATCTACGTCACACTGTCTCGTAATACAAACTGAACAGTCATCAAATGATTTTGTCCATGAAATTATAAAGCACGTGATGTTTACACATAATCAATATATCTACATATAAAACAGATTTCGGTTAACAGCTACAAAGGATCGTACATAAGCTTTAAAACGCATTATACTCATGAAGAGAATACTTCGTAGCAGGAAATGTTGTCATGCACCCAAGGTCGAAACCCACCACCACCACCACCCAGTCTTCTACTAGTTACTAGTCAAACACGGAGGTTAGCGGTGGTCGACACCCCACACACCTTCCTCCACCACTCAAAACACACAAAAATGGTAATAAAAGAAAACAATAAACATTAGATAGCAGCTGTTCCTATTCTACATAAAAATTCTTTGGCTTTCATCTGCACGTGACCGCAAAACATGTGGATGGGTCGTGGCTACTATGAAGAAGAGGTCAAGACTACAGTGTTTGAGGGTGAGTCATGGCTACCCTGGGGAGGAGGTCATCATTATAAATGGCCAGCCGGGATATTTCGGCACGAAAAGGAGTGGCTCGTGTGCAAAGCGGTACAACTTTTCCAAACAGGAGATTTGTTAACGTGTTCCTTATATCATTTTAAGGAGAGGCTGAGAAAGTAAATACTGAGTGGCAACTTCGTCATCTATGAAGAGATTCAAGGTAAGGAGAGTATAACAAACCACTACGATCTACATTTCCTCGGACAACATTGTCGTAGTTTACAAGAGAAAACATGTCTCATTAAAAAAAATGCATGAACATTTAATGGGAAATATGAAAGTTGATTTGGGAGGTCAACTCATGTAACTAATACTTACCAGTGCCGGATTTAGGTGGGGGGAAGGGGCGGGGCCCAATTTAGTGGGGGGCCCTTGCATTAAGGTCTAACTCTAATACTTAGAAGACTTTTAAGTTTCTCCTTGGAAAACATTCACCACTCTCAATATACGTACCATCCTCTTAAGATGAAGAACTGAAACAATAAATTGGATTTATAAGTATTTTAGCAGCCTTTCGGTTCATTTGCAAGTGTAACTCAAAAGTAATCTACAGACTTTTGAGGAGTTATCTTCAATCAGATAAAATATTATAAGCCAGGTACATTCTGTGTTTTTCTAATGGAGAAGTCTCTGATGACTCCATCAAAATCCAACGAGCGCAGAATGTCAGATTCTATGGTCATGACCGTCAGGTTCACATGCCGCCCCTGCTTCATGCTCGTTCGTAGCCGGTTCTCACTACCACACTGTTGTTCACATACTGACCACGATCAAGCAGTCATTCATACTGCAGGGCCCTGCACACCCAGGATGATGATGTGCTGAGTCATCTTCGCGTCATGCAGCTGACGACATGCTCGCACAGATGATGTAACACCAGCGATCAAATGACTCAACATGACAATCCCACCACAATTCAAACTCTTGCATACATTTTCTATTTATGCGATCTATTCATTTTTCAGTATAATGTGTCATAATATTTTTCATTATTTGGTGGGAGGCCCCTTCTGGTGGGGCCCCGGTCCCCGGGGCCCCTTCCCTAAATCCGGCCCTGATACACAATAAAAAGGTAGAAAAATGTAAAGTATCAGTGTAGGGTAAGCATTAAGGTAAAGCACATATACACTCAGTGGCCACTTTATTAGGTACATCTCTACACCTGCTCGTTAATGTAAATATATAAGCAGCATTCACTTGGCAGCACCTCAGTGCCTCGAAGAGTGGAGGCACGGTCAAGAGGTTCAGTCGTTCAGACCGAATATCAGAATGGGGAAGAAATAAGCTTGACTGTGCAATGAATGTTGGTGCCAGACGGAGTAATTTGAGTTTACAGAGAATGGTGTGCAGACGCAAATCATCTTGTAAGCAGCATTTTAGTAGGTGAGAACGCCTTCATAATGAAAGAGGTCAGAGGATAATGGCCAGAATGATTCAAGCAGACAGGAAGACAGTTGACAGTATCTTAAATAACCACGCATCACATTAGTGGTATACAATATAGCAAATATTTAAGTGGGTGGACTCCGGCAGCAGATCACTCCAAGTTCCACTCTTGTCAGCTAAGAACAGGAAACTGAGGCTAAATTGGTACAGGCTCACCAAAGCAAAACAGTTGAAAATTGGAGAAATGTCGCCTAGACTGACGAATCATGATTTCTGCTGCGCCATGCAGATGGTAGGGAGTGAATTTGGCATAAACCTTTGGGTTATAGTGAAACGGAAGATTCACAGCATAAATGCGCAGCCGACAAATCTGTTGCAATTGCGTGATGTTATCATGTCAACATGGACCAGAATCTTTATGAAATGTTTACAACTCCTTGTTGAATCCATGCCACAAAGAATTTAGGCTGTTCTGGGGACAAATGGGGACCCTACCCAGTACTAGTAGTGTGTACCTAATAAAGTGACCACTGAGTGTGTACAGAACGCTGTGTGCAACTGATCAATAATCAAGGAACATATATACAGGATCAAGTATACAGGACTATATTTATTTCAAAGACTGCTGTCCTTTGCTGATAGCCTAGGTATACAATGAGTACTGACATATACGGAATGGCAGTTAAAATGTAGACTGATTAATTGACCTACAATAAACAGAAAAATAACTGATCTGCTTCACAGAGTTAATTGACCTCCAACAATGAGATATATAACTCCATCATTAAGTAGGTTATTGACTTTCATCACTGAGTTACTTAATCTTCAGTCAGTGAGTTAACTGATCTTCAACAAAGAATTTAACTGGCCATCGTCAAAGAGCTAACTGATCTTCATCAATAAGTTAATTGATCAGCATTGTGAACGTAACTGACGTTACTGTAATATATATTTGATATACAAAAGAAGTCATATTTATTTGATTTGATTTTCAATAATTAAGTGCAGGTTAACTGCCAAGCTAAAACAAATCTCACATTCGCGCAAACAATCAGGTAAATTCATAAATTATTTTTTAAATAATGAATCTCAGTTTCCTTGACAGAAATGTGACTCTAGCCATAGCAGGGCAGGAATCCAACTAGAGGGCCGTCAAAATTATGAAATTGAGAATTAATCTAACGTCCTCCCCTATGTAGCCTTGACCAACGAGTATGGAGCTCAGTGAAGGAGCTCGTTCCCTTAGAATGTGAAATATGAATAAGTGGACGCGAGGGTGTCCTGCATCCAGGCGTGTCCTGGGAGTGAGAGACTTGCGTGACCAGACCTACACTACTGACGCGGAGAAAACCCAGCTGCTACAGCTGGCTTCACCGCACAAAACTCGTCAGTATGGAAAAAATCTTCATTACTACTAGGAAAAAGGCGTTGTTAGGGAGTTTAAATCGACGAACGAGCGCCGAGGGCACAAGCAAGTTATCAGGGACATACATACCATCCAGACGTCCTTGTACTCCCGCTGAGGAGGGACCACGGGTCGTTGGCAAAGAAAGCACGTATATACTGTTAATCAACGATGCCAACGCTTCCAGCGAGGGTCTAGTTAAAATGTAACGCTAAGACAAAGTTAAAAAAAAGTTTCACTTAACTGAATCCAGATTCATAACCGGTCTTTAATATTTTTTACCATTAGGTAGACGTTAATGGCGTGGCCAGCACTTGACATCTGTTGTAGAATGTGGCGTTCACTCTGTGTGGAGGTGCTCAACACGTCCAGCCTGCTGAGTGTCGGGTGTCAAGTGTGGCAGCTGTTGGGTGCCATGGGTTTTATATGGGCGTGCACCAACCTCACTGTTATGCTCTGTTGGGGCGTGCACTAGCATATGTTTTCGGCCTGTATCAACTTAACCTGAGTAAGCTCGCCCATAATAACTCACCATTAATTGTATACCTGTACTGACTCAGTTCTGTCTTCTTACTCGCACTGGCTCACCTTAGCTTGCACTTTCTCCACTCAAGTTATCTTACTATTAACTGCTTGTCTGCATGGACTCTCGCTGTTTACTCAACCATATTGACTTACAGCCTACACAATATTTTACCTCCTTTTCTAAACAAACTTGACCTATTTCTTTAGTGTCATTAAACTGGGTGGAGCTTTCCTATCCATTGTGTATTAAAACAAAAATTAAAATGTGCTAATGTCAGCATTAATATAACTAGAGCTTACGATAAGTTGTTTTGTGTACATCAGCAGAAACAGAAAAATTTCTTCTGTCGTATGTCTTAGGTATATGACACCACGGGAGTTCTGATTATCCACACCACGGGAGTTCTGATTATCCACACCACGGGAGTTCTGATTATCCACACCACGGGAGTTCTGATTATCCACACCACGGGAGTTCTGATTATCCACACCACGGGAGTTCTGATTATCCACACCACGGGAGTTCTGATTATCCACACCATGGGAGTTTTGATTATCCACACCATGGGAGTTTTGATTATCCACACCATGGGAGTTTTGATTATCTTCAAATCAAGCAAAAATAAAGCAATATAATAAAAAACGTTTTTTCTACTGCTTTTCTAAAGAAAAAAGACATCATTAATTATCTTTCTTTAAGAGTAGCAATATTATGGCACTGTCTTTCCTCCCATTAACCTGCATCTCTCTCTCTCTCTCTCTCTCTCTCTCTCTCTCTCTCTCTCTCTCTCTCTCTCTCTCTCTCTCTCTCTCTCTCTCTCTCTCTCTCTCTCTCTCTCTCTCTCTCTCTCTCCTCATTTTCCTCCTAGGTATGCTCTCCACCTATATGGTCCTAGGTATTGCCGTCTTAGTTTCAGGTCGCTGCTTACCATAACCCCCAGAGTACTTTTCGCATTCTGTATGGCCAAGGTCTGACCACGTCATCAGTTTGTCTAAATCCTCCTGAAGCTCAGTGGCATCTTCCTCTGAATCAATTATCCTGCGTGTTTCCGTGTCATCACCGAATTTGCTTATATCATTCATCTAGGTCATTAATGAATGTTATGAACAACAGTGGGCCTAAAACTGATCCCTCTGGAACGCCACTTGCTACAGATCCCACTCAGATTTTACCCCATTTATGCACACTCTCTGCTTCCTGTTGTTGAGCCACGCCTCGATTCATGACAGTCTTCTGTTAAAATAACAGCATTCTTTATCATGATCAACAGCCTCAAATACTTTACTAAAGAGAGTTAGTAAATTAGTTAGGCAGGAAAGGCTTGGCACTGAGGACTGTAGTGCACAACTTGACAACACACCTACCACAAATTCTACCCAACCAAAAGGGAAATGGTGCAAATTCTGTTTGGAGCATCTGTAACCATGGAATATCAGGACAAACAAATGGGACATGCAATTTTGAGCATCCCAAAAATTGTGATTCGTGATCTCCTGTCTTAAGGAGTGTGTCGTTCTACCTCCTGCAAATTCTTTTACACAGAAATGTGCCACTCTTCAATCCTCCGAAAAACAGTGTTACAACACCAACTGCCACGCTTACCATCTAAAAGGGTTCAGGAGGTACAAACCCCATTAGACAAACCATAACAGTTACGACAACCCCACCCCAAGTGATTTTTTAGTGGCACGAAAAGAACAGAGAAAGCGGAAGGAAATAACATAAATAGTCGACAGCCTTGGAGCCTTGTTGGATTGGAGGCACAGCCACTGGCTCCTCATGGCCCTCCAGAACCACAGCTGCTGATGCCAACAACAAAATCCCCCCAACAATCACAGACTACGACCTCGTTTATATTTGCTAATATACAGGGCCTGAAGCCATCTACCAAAAAAAAAAAAAATAAAAATACGTTTCATCAGTGGACTTCTAGTGGAATCAAATGAGACGTTTACAGCCTTCACAGAGAACCACGCAAAAGATCATTTTGACAACGAAATATGGATAAATGCGTACAACGTTTTTAGATGCGACAGAAAGAACAGGAAACAAGGGAGGATTAGCCTGTATGTCAAAGAGTCGCTCATCTGCACAAAGATGCTGAACACCACAAATAATGTAGCTGAAATTCTCACAATAAAAATCGAAAACCAAAACCTAATCATCATGGCTGTATATAAACCACCAGCAGTTCAAGAAACAGCCTTCTAGCCCCATCTCCAACCATCTTACTGCTTTGTGATTTCAACCTAAGGCATACAAAATGGAAGAATGAAGCAATTAATGTTACAGCAGAAACAATCCCTAGAGGCAGGGTAGATGAAAGGTTACACAGACACGAGCTACTCAGTCTCTGCAATAAACACATCCTAAGTCAGCAGACAGTGGAGCCAACAAGACTGGAAAACACACCTGACCTTATCTTCACAAATAATGAGGACCTGGTAAGAAACATAACAATATCAAAAACAACTAATTCCGATAACAATCTAAATGAAGTTCAGACTTACATACACAGGGGTTCTGACCAGCAAAAGGCACATAGATGTGAAGGAATCTTCTCCAAATACAATTTCAACAACAAGAATATTAACTGGGATCAGGTGACCCATATTTTAAATGAAACATATTGAGAAGATATCTTAAATAACATGGCATATTCTCCTAAGAAAAAAGAAGAGAAGAAGTAGCCTGGAGAAAGACGTTCCTTATACTTAACACGATGAAGAATCACTGAACTTCTCAAGAACACTAAATTATCTGATACATGGAAGGGAGCGCTGACCAGGGAAGTGGAAAGTATCGAACTTAGTTAAAGAATTCATACCGGATCCAGGAGAGACAGGAGGAGCTAAAAGCGATTAATGAAATTGAAAGAAATTCGAAATATTTCTTTTCTTCTGCAAAAAAAAAAGAAAAAAAAAGGCAAAGCCACATCTAGTATCGGGCCCTTGCTCAGACGAGATGGGACATACACAGATGACAACAAAGAAATAAGTGAGATACTGGCATCTCAGTACGACACTGTGTTCAGCGAGCCACTAATCAGTCTAAAGATCGACAATCCAAACTATTTTTTTCATAATGAGCCTCAAAACTCTATCAATGTATGCCAAATTTCTGACATTACCCTAACTCCATTAGACTTTGAGAAAGCTATTGACAACATGCCCATGCACTTAGCCCCAGGCCCAGACTCGTGGAATTCTGTGTTCATTAAGAGGTGCAAAAAACCCCATTTGCGTGCCCTAAGTATACTATGGAAAAGAAGCTTAGACATGGGTGAAATTCCAGTCACTAAAAACAACGGATATAGCCCCACTCCATGAAGGTGGCAGCAAAGTGTTAGATAAGAACTATGGACTAATTGCTCTAACGTCCTACATCATAAAAATCTTTGAAAGAGTACTAAGAAGCATGATTACAAACCCTTTGGATTCCCAAAAATTACACAATCCATATTGACGACTTTTTTTTTTTATTTTTTTTATTATCACACTGGCCGATTCCCACCAAGGCAGGGTGGCCCGAAAAAGAAAAACTTTCACCATCATTCACTCCATCACTGTCTTGCCAGAAGGGTGCTTTACACTACAGTTTTTAAACTGCAACATTAACACCCCTCCTTCAGAGTGCAGGCACTGTACATCTCCAGGACTCAAATCCGGCCTGCCGGTTTCCCAGAATCCCTTCATAAATGTTACTTTGTTCACACTCCAACAGCACGTCAAGTATTAAAAACCATTCGCCTCCATTCACTCCTATCAAACACGCTCACGCATGCCTGCTGGAAGTCCAAGCCCCTCGCACACAAAACCTCCTTTACCCCCTCCCTCCAACCTTTCCTAGGCCGACCCCTACCCCGCCTTCCGTCCACTACAGACTGATACACTGTTGAAGTTATTCTGTTTTGCTCCATTCTCTCCACATGTCCGAACCACCTCAACAACCCTTCCTCAGCCCTCTGGACAACAGTTTTGGTAATCTCGCACCTCCTCCTAACTTCCAAACTACGAATTCTCTGCATTATATTCACACCACACATTGCTCTCAGACATGACATCTCCACTGCCTCCAGCCTTCTCCTCGCTGCAACATTCATCACCCATGCTTCACACCCATATAAGAGTGTTGGTAAAACTATACTCTCATACATTCCCCTCTTTGCCTCCAAGGACAAAGTTCTTTGTCTCCGCAGACTCCTAAGTGCACCACTCACCCTTTTCCCCTCATCAATTCTATGATTCACCTCATCTTTCATAGACCCATCCGCTGACACGTCCACTCCCAAATATCTGAATACACTCACCTCCTCCATACTCTCTCCCTCCAATCTGATATCCACTCTTCCATCACCTAATCTTTTTGTTATCCTCATAACCTTACTCTTTCCTGTATTCACTTTCAATTTTCTTCTTTTGCACACCCTACCAAATTCATCCACCAATCTCTGCAACTTCTCTTCAGAATCTCCCAAGAGCACAGTGTCATCAGCAAAGAGCAACTGTGACAACTCCCACTTTATGTGTGATTCTTTATCTTTTAACTCCGCGCCTCTTGCCAAGACCCTCCCATTTACTTCTCTTACAACCCCATCTATAAATATATTAAAGAACCACGGTGACATCACACATCCTTGTCTAAGGCCTACTTTTACTGGGAAATAATTTCCCTCTTTCCTACATACTCTAACTTGAGCCTCACTATCCTCGTAAAAACTCTTCACTGCTTTCAGTAACCTACCTCCTACACCATACACCTGCAACATCTGCCACATTGCCCCCCTGTCCACCCTGTCATACGCCTTTTCCAAATCCGTAAATGCCACAAAGACCTCTTTAGCCTTATCTACATACTGTTCACTTATATGTTTCACTGTAAACACCTTGTCCACACACCCCCTACCTTTCCTAAAGCCTCCTTGTTCATCTGCTATCCTATTCTCCGTCTTACTCTTAATTCTTTCAATAATAACTCTACCATACACTTTGCCAGGTATACTCAACAGATTTATCCCCCTATAATTTTTGCACTCTCTTTTATCCCCTTTGCCTTTATACAAAGGAACTATGCATGCTCTCTGCCAATCCCAAGGTACCTTACCCTCTTCCATACATTTATTAAATAATTGCACCAACCACTCCAAAACTATATCCCCTCCTGCTTTTAACATTTCTATCTTTATCCCATCAATCCCGGCTGCCTTACCCCCTTTCATTTTACCTACTGCCTCACGAACTTCCCCCACACTCACAACTGGGTCTTCCTCACTCCTACAAGATGTTGTTCCTCCTTGCCCTATACACGAAATCACAGCTTCCCTATCTTCATCAACATTTAACAATTCCTCAAAATATTCCCTCCATCTTCCCAATACCTCTAACTCTCCACTTAATAACTCTCCTCTCCTATTTTTAACTGACAAATCCATTTGTTCTCTAGGCTTTCTTAACTTGTTAATCTCACTCCAAAACTTTTTCTTATTTTCAACAAAATTTGTTGATAACATCTCACCCACTCTCTCATTTGCTCTCTTTTTACATTGCTTCACCACTCTCTTAACCTCTCTCTTTTTCTCCATATACTCTTCCCTCCTTGCATCACTTCTACTTTGTAAAAACTTCTCATATGCTAACTTTTTCTCCCTTACTACTCTCTTCACATCATCATTCCACCAATCACTCCTCTTCCCTCCCGCACCCACTTTCCTGTAACCACAAACTTCTGCTGAACACTCTAACACTACATTTTTAAACCTACCCCATACCTCTTCGACCCCATTGCCTATGCTCTCATTAGCCCATCTATCCTCCAATAGCTGTTTATATCTTACCCTAACTGTCTCCTCTTTTAGTTTATAAACCTTCACCTCTCTCTTTCCTGATGCTTCTATTCTCCTTGTATCCCATCTACCTTTTACTCTCAGTGTAGCTACAACTAGAAAGTGATCTGATATATCTGTGGCCCCTCTATAAACATGTACATCCTGAAGTCTACTCAACAGTCTTTTATCTACCAATACATAATCCAACAAACTACTGTCATTTCGCCCTACATCATATCTTATATACTTATTTATCCTCTTTTTCTTAAAATATGTATTACCTATAACTAAACCCCTTTCTATACAAAGTTCAATCAAAGGGCTCCCATTATCATTTACTCCTGGCACCCCAAACTTACCTACCACACCCTCTCTAAAAGTTTCTCCTACTTTAGCATTCAGGTCCCCTACCACAATTACTCTCTCACTTGGTTCAAAGGCTCCTATACATTCACTTAACATCTCCCAGAATCTCTCTCTCTCCTCTGCATTCCTCTCTTCTCCAGGTGCATACACGCTTATTATGACCCACTTCTCGCATCCAACCTTTACTTTAATCCACATAATTCTTGAATTTACACATTCATATTCTCTTTTTATTATTATCATATTATTATCACACCGGCCGATTCCCACCAAGGCAGGGTGGCCCGAAAAAGAAAAACTTTCACCATCATTCACTCCATCACTGTCTTGCCAGAAGGGTGCTTTACACTACAGTTTTTAAACTGCAACATTAACACCCCTCCTTCAGAGTGCAGGCACTGTACTTCCCATCTCCAGGACTCAAGTCCGGCCTGCCGGTTTCCCTGAATCCCTTCATAAATGTTACTTTGCTCACACTCCAACAGCACGTCAAGTATTAAAAACCATTTGTCTCCATTCACTCCTATCAAACACGCTCACGCATGCCTGCTGGAAGTCCAAGCCCCTCGCACACAAAACCTCCTTTACCCCCTCCCTCCAACCCTTCCTAGGCCGACCCCTACCCCGCCTTCCTTCCACTACAGACTGATACACTCTTGAAGTCATTCTGTTTCGCTCCATTCTCTCTACATGTCCGAACCACCTCAACAACCCTTCCTCAGCCCTCTGGACAACAGTTTTGGTAATCCCGCACCTCCTCCTAACTTCCAAACTACGAATTCTCTGCATTATATTCACACCACACATTGCCCTCAGACATGACATCTCCACTGCCTCCAGCCTTCTCCTCGCTGCAACATTCATCACCCACGCTTCACACCCATATAAGAGCGTTGGTAAAACTATACTCTCATACATTCCCCTCTTTGCCTCCAAGGACAAAGTTCTTTGTCTCCACAGACTCCTAAGTGCACCACTCACTCTTTTTCCCTCATCAATTCTATGATTCACCTCATCTTTCATAGACCCATCCGCTGACACGTCCACTCCCAAATATCTGAATACGTTCACCTCCTCCATACTCTCTCCCTCCAATCTGATATTCAATCTTTCATCACCTAATCTTTTTGTTATCCTCATAACCTTACTCTTTCCTGTATTCACCTTTAATTTTCTTCTTTTGCACACCCTACCAAATTCATCCACCAATCTCTGCAACTTCTCTTCAGAATCTCCCAAGAGCACAGTGTCATCAGCAAAGAGCAGCTGTGACAACTCCCACTTTGTGTGTGATTCTTTATCTTTTAACTCCACGCCTCTTGCCAAGACCCTCGCATTTACTTCTCTTACAACCCCATCTATAAATATATTAAACAACCACGGTGACATCACACATCCTTGTCTAAGGCCTACTTTTACTGGGAAAAAATTCCCCTCTTTCCTACATACTCTAACTTGAGCCTCACTATCCTCGTAAAAACTCTTCACTGCTTTCAGTAACCTACCTCCTACACCATACACTTGCAACATCTGCCACATTGCCCCCCTATCCACCCTGTCATACGCCTTTTCCAAATCCATAAATGCCACAAAGACCTCTTTAGCCTTATCTAAATACTGTTCACTTATATGTTTCACTGTAAACACCTGGTCCACACACCCCCTACCTTTCCTAAAGCCTCCTTGTTCATCTGCTATCCTATTCTCCGTCTTACTCTTAATTCTTTCAATTATAACTCTACCATACACTTTACCAGGTACACTCAACAGACTTATCCCCCTATAATTTTTGCACTCTCTTTTATCCCCTTTGCCTTTATACAAAGGAACTATGCATGCTCTCTGCCAATCCCTAGGTACCTTACCCTCTTCCATACATTTATTAAATAATTGCACCAACCACTCCAAAACTATATCCCCACCTGCTTTTAACATTTCTATCTTTATCCCATCAATCCCGGCTGCCTTACCCCCTTTCATTTTACCTACTGCCTCACGAACTTCCCCCACACTCACAACTGACTCTTCCTCACTCCTACAAGATGTTATTCCTCCTTGCCCTATACACGAAATCACAGCTTCCCTATCTTCATCAACATTTAACAATTCCTCAAAATATTCCTTCCATCTTCCCAATACCTCTAACTCTCCATTTAATAACTCTCCTCTCCTATTTTTAACTGACAAATCCATTTGTTCTCTAGGCTTTCTTAACTTGTTAATCTCACTCCAAAACTTTTTCTTATTTTCAACAAAATTTGTTGATAACATCTCACCCACTCTCTCATTTGCTCTCTTTTTACATTGCTTCACCACTCTCTTAACTTCTCTCTTTTTCTCCATATACTCCATATTCTCTTTTCTCCTTCCATAATTGATCATTCAACATTACTGCTACCCCTTCCTTTGCTCTAACTCTCTCAGATACTCCAGATTTAATCCCATTTATTTCTCCCCACCGAAACTCCCCTACCCCCTTCAGCTTTGTTTCGCTTAGGGCCAGGACATCCAACTTCTTTTCATTCATAACATCAGCAATCATCTGTTTCTTGTCATCCGCACTACATCCACGCACATTTAAGCATCCCAGTTTTATAAAGTTTTTCTTCTCTTTTTTAGTAAATGTCTACAGGAGAAGGGGTTACTAGCCTATTGCTCCCGGCATTTTAGTTGCCTCATACGACACGCATGGCTTACGGAGGAAAGATTCTTTTCCACTTCCCCATGGACAATAGAAGAAATAAAGAGGAACAAGAGCTATTTAGAAAAAGGAGAAAAACCTAGATGTATGTATATATATATATGCATGTGCGTGTCTGTGAAGTGTGACCAAAGTGTAAGTAGGAGTAGCAAGATATCCCTGTTATCTAGCGTGTTTATGAGACAGAAAAAGAAACCAGCAATCCTACCATCATGCAAAACAGTTACAGATTTCTGCTTCACAGTCATCTGGCAGGACGGTAGTACTTCCCTGGGTGGTTGCTGTCTACCAACCTACTACTTTCTCATCATAATTCCCTGACGCTTCAACGTTCAAGCTCTCCATCACAAGCGCAACCAGGTCGAGCCCTCACTCCAGGTCACACTAGACGAAGGCGACAACATTCTTCCTTTCCTTGATGTTCTTCTCTGCAAAGCTGACCAAAAGCTTCGTTTTAAAGTTTATCGAAAACTTACCAACCAACATGATTTTGTCCACATCTACTCTCACCACGACACCAAAACCAAATGTGATGTAATTATAGACTTTTTCCTTCGTGCACTCCGAATCTTTCTCCGAATGCTTTCTCATCGAACTAGTATTTTGAAAACTTAACTATCCTCGTCATTTCATTAGAAATTGCAGACGCCGGGCACATAACATCTTTAACTCACCGAGAGAAGACACTGCCGAGAAGAGATACATAGTCCACCTCACCAACACCGTTTCCAAACACATTTCCGATATCTTTTCCAATACCTCCTCCACCATCATCAAGGACATCACCAGTAATAGACAGGACAAGGTTCAATCCTCTGCAGGAGCATATATCATCTCTCGCAATGATTGAACCAATTATACGTGCGAGAAACATCCAGAGACCTTCAAACACGTATTTTGGAACACCAGTACGCAGAGAGATGGAAAGATTTAAGGAACGTCTGCGTTCAACATCGAAACTTCAACAACCATTTAATCTTCTACAGAAACGCAAAACATATCGTCAGTGAAGAATACACCCAATACCGCAGAATCCTCGAATCATCACTTATCTGTATATTTAACGTTTTCAACCAGAACAACGGCTTCTATAACATAGCCTAACCCCTTGCCAAGAAACTTCTTCGTTATCCTACATAACTACATACACACTCGCCCCCCAGTGGAGTCCATCTCAGATCCAACCTACCAAACATTCTCTGCAGTCCCTTACAAGTCCGTCTCAAATCTAACCAACCCAGCATTCTCCACTTGACTCTCCACCTTATAAATACTCGTATACTATTTATCCATGTAGATCTGTTTGTGATTTGATAAAGCCCACTGTGTGGGCGAAACGTTATCAATAAAGGATCGCATTATACTGCATTTGTGTTCATTTTTCCATGCGTGTACTCACTGATCGGTGACACGAGCCAGGAGAGAGCGCAGTACAATGTATAGTTGAGGTCTGATTAGTAAAAGTTAGACACTCTTTGAGATAATGTCAGTGATGATGAAATGAAATGAAAATGAATAATTAAATTTACAAATTCTGGAAATAGGGTTACTTTATAGTTGCAGAGACACTGTATATTGTATACTTGAGCTGGAAAGTGTCTGGCAAATGAAAAGGGGGAGGATAGAAGTATGTTGATACTGTATGGAAAAAATGGAAAATATACCAGAATCTGGTGGTGAGTCAGTACAGGTGACACGAAACTTGAAAATAAATAGGGCGAGTCAATACAGGTTTGCCAATACAAATTCAGTTGATAACGGCCATAAACACCTGCTTGCACGAGCCTCACATATTGTGAAGAAGTTAGATTAAAGTGCTTATTATCACAAAAATGCTAAAAAGTGAGAACATTCTCAACACGACTAATACAGAATGTGATTCATTAACATTCCAGGGCATTATTTATATTTTATATACATATGCAGTTAGTAATAAAGAAAAGTTGGAAAGGTGTTTATTCTAAAATATAATCGTGCTACTAAGTTGCTAAAATAAACACAAAATGAAGACCTAAAAATTTTCTGGTCCCAAAAAAACTACATTCCTGGCACCAATGGAGCGCCAGATAATATACTCCAAAACGTGCGGAAAACCATGTACTAAGAAAGTGTTTATCGTGAAGGAAGCAGAGGGTGAAGATGTACCCAAGGCAGAGGATGGGGTGAGGAAATGATAAGGTAGGAAAGATGGTTATGCAGGTGGAGGTGGGCGTTGGCTTGCTGGGTTAGAGCAGTGGAAGACGTGTGATAAAAGCCAGAAAAAACAGGGGACACTGAAAACAAAAAAAAAAATGACAAGTGTCCACACCAAACGAGGGGAGGTGATACAACAATTACCCACCTCAAAAAATTGCGATCCCTCATCAAAACCAGCACATCCCGGTTAAGCGGAGGAAGGGAAACAACGTGAGACTATATGGTCATTGTGCAGCAGGAAGCGGCAGGGTGAGTCTAATAACGTAAGCTTAGGAAGTGAGGAGGAAGTAGGAGGAAACTCACAGAGTAACAGCGTGCACCACAAGTTTGCTCTGAGATGGACTCTTGTGTGATCGATTGCATATTTAAAATAATGTCGAAGAAATGATAATACCGAGTGTATATAAGCATGTGTTGAGTGTGTGTGTGTGTGTGTGTGTGTGTGTGTGTGTGTGTGTGTGTGTGTGTGTGTGTGTGTGTGTGTGTGTGTGTGTGTGTGTGTGTGTGTGTATGTGTGTACTCACCTATTTGTGGTTGCAGGGGTCGAGTCTTAGCTCCTGGCCCCGCCTCTTCACTGGTTGCTACTGGGTCCTCTCTCTCCCTGCTCCATGAGCTTTATCAAACCTCGTCTTAAAACTATGTATGGTCCCCGCCTCCACTACGTCACTTTCTAGGCTATTCCACTGCCTGACAACTCTATGACCGATAGTTTAACGCTGCGTGCCTATCTCCTTTCTTAAAAATTTGGACAACATTTGCTGCCTTCAACACCTCAGGTAGTCACCCTGATTCGACAGATGTGTAGATTGTTGTTAATGGTACACAGTGGACCTCTGCTCCCTTTCTCAGGACCCGTGGAGAGATGTTGTCCAGGCCCATCGCCTTTGAGGTATTGAGCTCACCTAACAGCCTCTTCATCTCCTCCTCGGTTATATGTATTGTGTCCAGCACTTGATAGTGTACCCCATCACTCTGGCTTTGTCTAGTCCTTTCTCTAGCTCTAGTCTCCACTGTAAATACTTCTTTAAATCTCTTGTTGAGCTCTTCATGTACTTCTCGGTCATTTCAAGTGATCTTCCTTCCTTCAACAGACTGATTACCTGGTCCTTAACTGTTGTTTTCCTCCCGATATGACCATACAACAGCTTCGGGTCAGACTTGGCTTACGCTACTATGTCTTTTTTGTGTTGACGCTGGGCCTCCGTCTTTATCGGTGCATATTCATTTCAGGCTTTTCGACTATTCTCCTTATTTTTGGGGCCCTTTGCCTTCTATACTTCTTCCATTCTCCTAGTTTTGGCCTCTCTACACTTTTGGGTGAATCTAGGGCTAGCCTTGGCCTTCTCATTGTTTCTGTTGCCCTTGGGTACGAAACTCTCTTTCATTTCCCTGCATATTGTTGTCACATATTCTATCATATCACTGAATAATTTTCCTGCCAATTCTCTTTCCCACTGAACTTCTTGTAGGAAGTTCCTCCTCACACCTATGTTGTCACCTCTTTTGTAGTTTCGTTTCGTCCATCCTGCCCTTCCTGCTTCCCTCTCCACGTGTAACTAATATGTATTCGAAGCTCAGGACCATGTATTCACTAGCTCCAAGTGGCCTATCTGAGCTACTCAAGGGGAATACAAGATCCAGGTTTGCTGGGTCATCCTCTCCTCTCTCTCTCTCTCTCTCTCTCTCTCTCTCTCTCTCTCTCTCTCTCTCTCTCTCTCTATCTCTCTCTCTCTCTCTCTCACTCTGGTAGTGTCCCTAACGTGTTGATGCATAAGGTTTTCCAGTAACACCTCCAACATCTTAGCCCTCCACGTTTCTGGGTCTCCATGTGGCTCCAGGATTTCCCAGTCACCCACAACCACTTGCCACTTCGGCAAGTGTGTCGACCATGTCTCTGTAACACTCGTCATATTCTTGTCTTGGCCTTCTGCTGTTCAGAGGTGGGTTAAACATCACTGCAATTATCAACTTGGGACTTCCATTCTGAAGTGTTCCTATTATGTAGTCCCTTGCTTCTCCTGTGCCTTCCCTTCCCAACTCTTCAAAATTCCATTGGTTTTTGTTGAGTAGTGGAACTTCTCTACCCTTTCTATTCCCTCTGTCTTTCCTCAGGATCCAATAACCAGTTGTAAAGATGGCATCTATTATCAATCCCATAAGCTTGGTTTCTGTGAGAACTATGATGTCTGGTGCTGCCTCTGTGATTCTTTCGTGCCACTCCTCCCACTTATTTGTTATTCAGTCAGCTTTGGTGTACCAAACCTTCAGTTTCTTCCTCAGCACTGTATTTTGGGGGATTTGTGTGACTGAGGGGTGGGAGACCTGCCTAGTATGCTGTGGGGTTCTACATCATAGGGAGGAGTGTGAGATGTGAATGTGGAATATGGTGTGTTTTGTAGTAATATGTTTGGTTGCGGGGTTCTGTGGGTGTTTGCACTTGTTGTTCCTCTTGACTCTGGTTATCCCCTACTAGCTCTAGTCTTGTCTCTCTTTCTTGCCACTTTTGTTTCTCACCTTCTGTTGTTTCATTCTCGTTCTGTCGCGATCTAGAAACACCATCCAGTGTGTTGATGATTCCTTTAGTCTTCGTTTACCCTGCAGGATCCTGTTTTGCACCGTTTCTGTCTTGAAAATCATCTTGACTTGTCGATTTCTCTCCCTTGTGTACCCCTCTATTTTCTGAAAATTTATCGGCTCAGTCATGATCTCTCCTGTTTGTTTGATGATATTTTCAATCTTGGTTTTTCTCTCTGCCATCTTTCA
>NC_091318.1:1793881-1813881 GCF_038502225.1 Cherax quadricarinatus
GAAATTTTGATGAAAATAAGAAGAAAATTTTGAGTGAGATAAACAAGTTAAGAAAACCTAGGGAACGTATGGATTTGTCAGTTAAAAACAGTAGGGGAGTTAGTAGATGTGGAGATGGAGGTTTTGGGTAGATGGTGAGAATATTTTGCGGAACTTTTAAATGTCGACGAAGAAAGGGAGGCGGTAATTTCATGCACTGGCCAGAGAGGTATACCATCTTTTAGGAGTGAAGAAGAACAGTATGTGAGTGCCGGGGAGATGCGTGAGGCATTACGTAGAATGAAAGGGGGTAAAGCAGCTGGAACTGATGGGATCATGACAGAAATGTTAAAAGCAGTGTTGGAGTGGTTGGTATTTTTGTTTAATAAATGTATGAAAGAGGGGAAGGTACCTAGGGAATGGCAGAGAGCATGTATAATTCCTTTATATAAAAGGAAGGGGGACAAAAGACATTGCAAAAATTATAGAGAAATAAGTTTACTGAGTATACCAGAAAAAGTGTATAGTAGGATTATTATAGAAAGAATTAGAGGCAAGACAGAATGTAGGATTGTGGATGAGCAAGGAGGTTTCAGAGTGGGTAGGGGATGTGTAGATCAAGTGTTTACATTGAAGCATATATGTGAACAGTATTTAGATAAAGGTAGGGAAGTTTTTATTGCATTTATGGATTTAGAAAAGGCATATGAAAGAATGGATGGGTGAGCAATGTGGCAGATGTTGCAAGTATGTGGAATAGGTAGTAAATTAATAAATGCTGTAAAGAGTTTTTATGAGGATAATGAGGCTCAGGTTAGGGTGTGTAGGAGAGAGAAAGATTACTTCTCGCTAAAAGTAGGTCTTAGACAGGGATGTGTAATGTCACCATGGTTGTTTAATATATTTATAGATGAGATTGTAAAAGAGGTAAATGCTAGGGTGTTGGGGAGAAGGGTGGGATTAAATTTTGGGGAATCAAATACAAAAAGGGAATTGACACAGTTACTTTTTTCTGATGATACTGGGCTTATGGGAGATTCTAAAGAAAAATTGCAAAGGTTAGTGGACGAGTTTGGGAGTGTGTGTAAAGGTAGAAAGTTGAAAGTGAACATAGAAAAGAGTAAGGTGATGAGGGTATCAAATGATTTAGATAAAGAAAAATTGGATATCAAATTGGAGAGGAGGAGTATGGAAGAAGTGAATGTTTTAAGATATTTGGGACTTGACGTGTTAGTGGATGGATGTATGAAGGATGAGGTTAACCATAGAATTGATGAAGGAAAAAAGGTGAGTGGTGCATTGATTAATATGTGGAGACATGAAACATTATCTATGGAGGCAAAGAAGGGAACGTATGAAAGTATAGTGGTACGAACACTCTTATATGGGTGTGAAGCTTGGATTGTAAATGCTGCAGTGAGGAGAGGGATGGAGGCAGTGGAGATGTCCTGTCTAAGGGCAGTGTGTGGTGTAAATATTATGCAGAAAATTCGGAGTGTGGAAATTAGGAGAAGGTGTGGAGTTAATAAAAGTATTAATCAGAGGGCTGAAGAGGGGTTGTTGATGTGGTTTGGTCATTTAGAGAGAATAGATCAAAGTAGAATGACATGGAGAGAGTATAAATCTGTAGGGGAAGGAAGGCGGGGTAGGGGTCGTCCTCGAAAAGTTTGGAGGGAGGGGGTAAAGGAGGTTTTGTGGGCGAGGGGCTTCGACTTCCAGCAAGCATGCGTGAGCGTGTTAGGCAGGAATGAATGGAGCCCAATGGTATTTGGGACCTGACGAGCTGTTGGAGTATGAGCAGGGTAATATTTAGTGAAGGGATTCAGAGAAACTGGTTATTTTTATACAGCCGGATTGAGTACTGGAAATGGGAAGTACAATGCCTGCACTTTAAAGGAGGGGTTTGGGATATTGGCAGTTTGGAGGGATATGTTGTGTATCTTTATACGTATATGCTTCTAAACTGTTGTATTCTGAGCACCTCTACAAAAACAGTGATTATGTGTGAGTGAGGTGAAAGTGTTGAATGATGATGAAAGTATTTTCTTTTAGGGGATTTTCTTTCTTTTTGGGTACCCTGCCTCGGTGGGAGACGGCCATTTTGGTAATATACATATATATATATATATATATATATATATATATATATATATATATATATATATATATATATATATATATATATATATATATATACAGCTCCGGGGAGAACCTTGAGTTTTCTCTGAGGTACGTTTATTGTCTTCTCTGAGGATGAGGGTTCCCATTCCAGCTATAGAGGTGGTACTTCCCTATATATATATATATATATATATATATATATATATATATATATATATATATATATATATATATATATATATATATATATATATATATATATATATATATATATATATATATACATATATATATACATATATATATATAATTATATATATATACATATATATATATATAAATATATAAATGTATATATATATATATGTGTGTATATATATGTATATACATATATAAATATATATAAATATTTATATAAATATTTATATATATATATATATATATGTGTGTGTGTGTGTGTGTGTGTGTACTCACCTAATTGTACTCACCTAATTGTGGTTGCAGGGGTCGAGACTCAGCTCCTGGCCCCTCCTCTTCACTGATCGCTACTGGATCCTCTCTCTCTCTGCTTCCTGAGCTTTGTCATACCTCTTCTTAAAACTATGTATGGTTCCTGCCTCCACTACTTCACTTGCTAGGCTATTCCACTTGCTGACAACTCTATGACTGAAGAAATACTTCCTAACGTCCCTGTGACTCGTCTGAGTCTTCAGCTTCCAGTTGTGACCCCTTGTCCCTGTGTCCCCTCTCTGGAACATCCTATCTCTGTCCACCTTGTCTATTCCCCGCAGTATCTTGTATGTCGTTATCATGTCTCCCCTGACCCTTCTGTCCTCCAGTGTCGTCAGTCCGATTTCCCTTAACCTTTCCTCGTACGACATTCCTTTGAGCTCTGGGACTAGCCTTGTTGCAAACCTTTGTACTTTCTCTAACTTCTTGACGTGCTTGACCAGGTGTGGGTTCCAGACTGGTGCTGCATACTCCAGTATGGGCCTAACATACACAGTGTACAGTGTCTTGAACGATTCCTTATTAAGGTATCGGAACGCTATTCTCAGGTTTGCCAGGCGCCCGTATGCTGCAGCGGTTATTTGGTTGATGTGTGCCTCCGGTGATGTGCTCGGTGTTATGGTCACCCCAAGATCTTTCTCCCTGAGTGAGGTCTGTAGTCTTTGTCCACCTAGCCTATACTCTGTCTGCGGTCTTCTTTGCCCCTCCCCAATCTTCATGACTTTGCATTTGGCTGGATTGAATTCGAGAAGCCAGTTACTGGACCACATGTCCAGCCTCTCCAGGTCTCTTTGCAGTCCTGCCTCATCCTCGTCCGATTTAATTCTTCTCATCAACTTCACGTCATCTGCGAACAGGGACACTTCAGAGTCTATTCCTTCCATCATGTCGTTCACATATATCAAAAATAGCACTGGTCCTAGAACTGACCCCTGTGGGACCCCGCTCGTAACAGGCGCCCACTGTGATACCTCTTCACGTACCATGACTCGTTGCTGCCTCCCTGTCAGGTATTCCCTTATCCATTGCAGTGCCCTTCCTTTTACGTGTGCCTGATCCTCCAGCTTCTGCACTAATCTCTTGTGGGGAACTGTGTCAAAGGCCTTCCTGCAGTCTAGGAAAACGCAATCTACCCAACCCTCTCTCTCGTGTCTTACTTCTGTTACCTTGTCATAAAACTCCAGGAGGTTTGTGATACAAGATTTGCCTTCCATGAACTCATGCTGGTTTTCATTTATAATCTTGTTCCTTTCCAGGTGTTCGACCACTCTCCTCCTGATAATCTTCTCCATGACTTTGCACACAATACATGTCAGAGACACAGGTCTGTAGTTTAGTGCCTCGTTTCTGTTTCCTTTCTTAAATATGGGGACTACATTAGCTGTCTTCCATTTCTCAGGTAGTTGCCCAGTTTCAAGGGATGTGTTGAAGATTGTGGTTAGAGGCACACACAGCATCTCTGCTCCTTCTCTAAGGACCCATGGGGAGATGTTGTCCGGTCCCATCGCCTTTGAGGTGTCAAGGTCACTTAAGAGCTTCTTCACCTCCTCCTCAGTTGTTCGTATGTCATCCAACACTTGTTGGTATATTCCCTCTTGATGTTCCCTTCTATGCTGTCTTCCCACAGCCCTTCCTGTCTCTACTGTAAAAACTTCCTTAAATCTCCTGTTCAGCTCCTCACATACCTCCTGATCATTTCTTGTGAGTTCTCCACCTTCTGTCCTTAATCTGATCACCTGGTCTTTGACTGTTGTCTTCCTCCTGATGTGGCTATACAACTGTTTCGGGTCAGTCTTGATTCTCGATGCTATGTCATTTTCATACTGTGGCTGGGCCTCCCTCCTTACCTGTGCGTACTCATTCCTGGCTCTGCGACTGATCTCCCTATTTTCGTGTGTTCTCTGCTTTCTCTACTTTTTCCATTCTCTATTGCACTTTGTTTTTGCCTCCTTACACCGTCGGGTAAACCAGGGGCTTGTTCTGGTCTTCCCGCTGTTACTGTTGCCCTTGGGAATGAACCTTTCCACTGCCTCCTTGCATTTTTTTGCTACATATTCCATCATTTCATTTACTGGCTTTCCTGCCAGTTCTCTGTCCCGCTGGACCTCCCGCAGGAAGTTCTTCAACCCTATGTAGTCCCCTCTTTTATAGTCAGGCTTTTCCCATTCTACTCCTGTTATTCTCTCCACTTGCAGCTCTACTATGTATTCAAAGCACAGAACCACGTGGTCGCTAGCTCGTAGGGGACTCTCATACTTGATGTCCTCAATGTCTGAGCTGCCCAGGGTGAACACAAGGTCCAATCTTGTTGGTTCATCCTCCCCTCTCACTCTGGTAGTGTCCTTAACATGTTGGTGCATGAGGTTTTCCAGCACCACGTCCAACATCCTGGCTCTCCATGTTTCGGGACCCCCATGTGGCTCCAGGTTTTCCCAGTCAATCTCCCTGTGGTTGAAATCCCCCATAACCAGCAACTTTGCTCTGCTGGAGTGAGCTCTTCTTGCCACCTCAGCAAGTGTACTCACCTATTTGTACTCACCTATTTGTGGTTGCAGGGGTCGAGTCCTAGCTCCTGGCCCCGCCTCTTCACCGGTTGCTACTAGACCCTCTCTCTCCCCGCTCCATGAGCTTTATCAAACCTCGTCTTAAAACTGTGTATGGTTCCTCCCTCCACTACGTCATTTTCTAGGCTATTCCACTGCCTTACAACTCTATGACTGAAGAAATACTTCCTACTATCTCTCTGACTCATTTGTGTCTTCAACTTCCAATTGTGGCCTCTTGTTTCTGTGTCCCCTCCCTGGAACATCCTGTCCTTGTCCACCTTGTCTATTCCACGCAGTATTTTATATGTCGTTATCATGTCTCCCCTGACCCTCCTGTCCTCCAGTGTCGTCAGGCCGATTTCCCTTAATCTTTCTTCATAGGACATTCCCCTTAGCTCTGGAACTAACCTTGTTGCAAACCTTTGTACTTTCTCTAGTTTCTTGACGTGCTTTATCAAGTGCGGGTTCCAAACAGGTGCTGCATACTCCAGTATGGGCCTGACATACACGGTGTACAGTGTCTTGAATGATTCCTTACTAAGGTGTCGGAATGCTGTTCTCAGGTTTGCCAGGCGCCCATATGCTGCAGCAGTTATCTGATTGATGTGTGCTTCCGGAGACATGCTCGGTGTTATACTCACCCCAAGATCTTTCTCCTTGAGTGAGGTTTGCAGTCTTTGGCCACCTAGCCTATACTCTGTCTGTGGTCTTCTGTGCCCTTCCCCTATCTTCATGACTTTGCATTTGGCAGGATTAAATTCGAGAAGCCATTTGCTGGACCAGGTGTCCAGTCTGTCCAGGTCTCTTTGAAGTCCTGCCTGGTCCTCATCAGATTTAATTCTCCTCATTAACTTCACATCATCTGCAAACAGGGACACTTCTGAGTCTAACCCTTCCGTCATGTCGTTCACATATACCAAAAATAGCACTGGTCCTAGGACCGACCCCTGTGGGACCCCGCTCGTCACAGGTGCCCACTGTGATACATCATTACGTACCATGACTCGTTGTTGCCTCCCTGTCAGGTATTCTCTGATCCATTGCAGTGCCCTTCCTGTTATATGCGCCTGATGCTCTAGCTTCTGCACTAATCTCTTGTGAGGAACTGTGTCAAAGGCCTTCTTGCAGTCCAAGAAGATGCAATCAACCCACCCCTCTCTCTCTTGTCTTACTTCTGTGTGTGTGTGTGTGTGTGTGTGTGTGTGTGTGTGTGTGTGTGTGTGTGTGTGTGTGTGTGTGTGTGTGTGTGTGTGTGTGTGTGTGTGTAAAACAACCACGGGGGGGAGTAGAATAATAGCTCTAGGACTTTCGTGTTGCAATCATCACATCATCAGGAGCTTGCAAAATTGCACATCATAAGCCTTGTTAAAATGGTTAGTAAAAAATACTATCTCCTTTGCTTGGCAACATTTCTGAAGCCCACTTAAAAAACAATGTTGATCTCATCGACAAATTGCAAAATATCAACATGTCTAATGATTTCACTCTTGTTAGTTTTGACGTCACTGCGTTGCTCACGAGAGTCCCTGTTCCCGACTTGTTATCTTTTTTGGAAAAAGAATTAGATGAGTTCTCTTTGCAGTATGAGAAAAATACCATTATTGAATTAATTAAGCTTTGCGTAGTTGATTGCAAGTTTGAGTTTGAGGGGAAATACTATGCTCAAAAATAGGGAATGGCGATGGGTAATCCGTTTTTCCCCTTATTGAGCAATCTGTATATAGAATTTTTCGAGGCTAGACTGTTGAAAAATATCCTGCCATGTAGAGCTAAATGGTTCAGATATATGGATGACATCTTGTGTCTTTGGCCAAATGAAATGGCCCTTGATACATTTTTACCAAGACTTAACGCTCTAGTCCCGTCTATTAAATTCACCGTGGACGAAGAGGTGGACTGTAAACTTTCTTTCTTAGATGTGTTGATACACCGGGTTGATAGAAAGTTTAAAGTTCACAGTATATAGGAAGGTTACCAATGCGTGCTCATACACTCACTACTATTCCAACCTTGAGACTAGAGTCAAAAGGAGAGTATATCTTGCTATGTTTTTGAGAGTCTGTAGAGTGTGCAGTCCGGCGTTCCTAGATGAAGAAATTAGGAAAATATTTAACACTGGCACGAAACTGCGATATCCTAAAGTGCTTATGGAATCTGCCTTGCTGGCAGCTAAAAGAACCTATTATAGAACAGAACCTAGGATAACACCTCAGACGAAGAATGTGCTGGACCTCCCATATAGCGAGAATTTATCTTTCCTGCCGAATGCTCTTAGAAGATTTAATATACAAGTAGTATTTAAAAATTCACGGACTGTTAGAAGCATCCTGATAAAGAATGCACCTCAACAACGTGTTGGTGGTGTCTACAGTGTTGGTTGCAATAGTTGCAATCTCTTCTATTTAGGACAAACTGGAAAAATCATTGGAGTTGAGAATTTCCCAGCACCGTTATTCGATACGTATAGCACAGAAGTCGAACGCCATTTTCAACCATATTAGAGCTTGTAATAATCCAGGAAATTGGCAGGAAGCAAGAGTCATTTTCCCTGTTCCTCCTGGCATGAAAGGAATATTGTAGAATCGGCAATTAATAAGCATGATAGGCAGGCTTTATACAATACTAGTGATGGGCTGTTCAGATTAGATGCGTATTTAATTGAGGCAATAGTACACGGTTTAAAATTGGGCTCTTATATGCATGCATCAAACTGCCTTAAATGTAGTGCCACGCCAAGGAATTAGGATTGTATATATTTTTCCTGCAGTTTCTGAAGGTTGAACCAGAGTTTGCCTCAGAATTATGTGGGATGAGTATATGTGACTGGTTTCCTTGTTACTGAAGATGTTTTCCCCCTTTAAATGCGTTTATTTTAATGAGCCCCGTTTCCTTACATAACTTGTAGAAGTCTCCCATATACGGGACCGTTTTCTCTCATAATTTAAAGGGACACGTTGGCCTTGGGGTGCCTGGTCATTTCCAGTGCTCTCCATTCTCCCTACACTGTTCTCTCACTCCAGTAATGGCGGTCCTCTGGGAACGTTATTTGCTAGAACCCCTCCTCTTTTCTGCAATTTTGCAAGCTCCTGATGATGTGTTGATTGCAACACGAAAGGCCTAGAGCTACTATTCTATTCCCCCAGTGGTTGTTTTGCATCTTGTATCGCTTGGTTTGAGATATTTGCTTAATACACGCACACACAATATATATATATATATATATATATATATATATATATATATATATATATATATATATATATATATATATATAGGTAGTAGGTTGGTAGACAGCAACCACCCAGGGAAGTACTACCGTCCTGCCAGATGACTGTGAAACAAAAACCTGTAACTGTTTTGCATGATGGTAGGATTGCTGGTTTTCTTTTTCTGTCTCATAAACACGCTAGATAACAGGGATATCTTGCTACTCCTACTTACACTTTGGTCACACTTCACAGACACGCACATGCATATATATATATACATACATCTAGGTTTTTCTCCTTATTCTAAATAGCTCTTGTTCTTTTTTTATTTCTTCTATTGTCCATGGGGAAGTGGAAAAGAATCTTTCCTCCGTAAGCCATGCGTGTCGTATGAGGCGACTAAAATGCCGGGAGCAATGGGCTAGTAACCCCTTCTCCTGTATACATTTACTAAAAAAGAGAAGAAGAAAAACTTTATAAAACTGGGTTGTTTAAATGTGCGTGGATGTAGTGCGGATGACAAGAAACAGATGATTGCTGATGTTATGAATGAAAAGAAGTTGGATGTCCTGGCTCTAAGCGAAACAAAGCTGAAGGGGGTAGGAGAGTTTCAGTGGGGGGAAATAAATGGGATTAAATCTGGAGTATCTGAGAGAGTTAGAGCAAAGGAAGGGGTAGCAGTAATGTTAAATGATCAGTTATGGAAGGAGAAAAGAGAATATGAATGTGTAAATTCGAGAATTATGTGGATTAAAGTAAAGGTTGGATGCGAGAAGTGGGTCATAATAAGCGTGTATGCACCTGGAGAAGAGAGGAATGCAGAGGAGAGAGAGAGATTTTGGGAGATGTTAAGTGAATGTATAGGAGCCTTTGAACCAAGTGAGAGAGTAATTGTGGTAGGGGACCTGAATGCTAAAGTAGGAGAAACTTTTAGAGAGGGTGTGGTAGGTAAGTTTGGGGTGCCAGGTGTAAATGATAATGGGAGCCCTTTGATTGAACTTTGTATAGAAAGGGGTTTAGTTATAGGTAATACATATTTTAAGAAAAAGAGGATAAATAAGTATACACGATATGATGTAGGGCGAAATGACAGTAGTTTGTTGGATTATGTATTAGTAGATAAAAGACTGTTGAGTAGACTTCAGGATGTACATGTTTATCGAGGGGCCACAGATATATCAGATCACTTTCTAGTTGTAGCTACACTGAGAGTAAAAGGTAGATGGGATACAAGGAGAATAGAAGCATCAGGGAAGAGAGAGGTGAAGGTTTATAAACTAAAAGAGGAGGCAGTTAGGGTAAGATATAAACAGCTATTGGAGGATAGATGGGCTAATGAGAGCATAGACAATGGGGTCGAAGAGGAATGGGGTAGGTTTAAAAATGTAGTGTTAGAGTGTTCAGCAGAAGTTTGTGGTTACAGGAAAGTGGGTGCAGGAGGGAAGAGGAGCGATTGGTGGAATGATGATGTAAAGAGAGTAGTAAGGGAGAAAAAGTTAGCATATGAGAAGTTTTTACAAAGTAGAAGTGATGCAAGGAGGGAAGAGTATATGGAGAAAAAGAGAGAGGTTAAGAGAGTGGTGAAGCAATGTAAAAAGAGAGCAAATGAGAGAGTGGGTGAGCTGTTATCAACAAATTTTGTTGAAAATAAGAAAAAGTTTTGGAGTGAGATTAACAAGTTAAGGAAGCCTAGAGAACAAATGGATTTGTCAGTTAAAAATAGGAGAGGAGAGTTATTAAATGGAGAGTTAGAGGTATTGGGAAGATGGAGGGAATATTTTGAGGAATTGTTAAATGTTGATGAAGATAGGGAAGCTGTGATTTCGTGTATAGGGCAAGGAGGAATAACATCTTGTAGGAGTGAGGAAGAGCCAGTTGTGAGTGTGGGGGAAGTTCGTGAGGCAGTAGGTAAAATGAAAGGGGGTAAGGCAGCCGGGATTGATGGGATAAAGATAGAAATGTTAAAAGCAGGTGGGGATATAGTTTTGGAGTGGTTGGTGCAATTATTTAATAAATGTATGGAAGAGGGTAAGGTACCTAGGGATTGGCAGAGAGCATGCATAGTTCCTTTGTATAAAGGCAAAGGGGATAAAAGAGAGTGCAAAAATTATAGGGGGATAAGTCTGTTGAGTGTACCTGGTAAAGTGTATGGTAGAGTTATAATTGAAAGAATTAAGAGTAAGACGGAGAATAGGATAGCAGATGAACAAGGAGGCTTTAGGAAAGGTAGGGGGTGTGTGGACCAGGTGTTTACAGTGAAACATATAAGTGAACAGTATTTAGATAAGGCTAAAGAGGTCTTTGTGGCATTTATGGATTTGGAAAAGGCGTATGACAGGGTGGATAGGGGGGCAATGTGGCAGATGTTGCAAGTGTATGGTGTAGGAGGTAGGTTACTGAAAGCAGTGAAGAGTTTTTACGAGGATAGTGAGGCTCAAGTTAGAGTATGTAGAAAAGAGGGAAATTTTTTCCCAGTAAAAGTAGGCCTTAGACAAGGATGTGTGATGTCACCGTGGTTGTTTAATATATTTATAGATGGGGTTGTAAGAGAAGTAAATGCGAGGGTCTTGGCAAGAGGCGTGGAGTTAAAAGATAAAGAATCACACACAGGGTGGGAGTTGTCACAGCTGCTCTTTGCTGATGACACTGTGCTCTTGGGAGATTCTGAAGAGAAGCTGCAGAGATTGGTGGATGAATTTGGTAGGGTGTGCAAAAGAAGAAAATTAAAGGTGAATACAGGAAAGAGTAAGGTTATGAGGATAACAAAAAGATTAGGTGATGAAAGATTGAATATCAGATTGGAGGGAGAGAGTATGGAGGAGGTGAACGTATTCAGATATTTGGGAGTGGACGTGTCAGCGGATGGGTCTATGAAAGATGAGGTGAATCATAGAATTGATGAGGGAAAAAGAGTGAGTGGTGCACTTAGGAGTCTGTGGAGACAGAGAACTTTGTCCTTGGAGGCAAAGAGGGGAATGTATGAGAGTATAGTTTTACCAACGCTCTTATATGGGTGTGAAGCATGGGTGATGAATGTTGCAGCGAGGAGAAGGCTGGAGGCAGTGGAGATGTCATGTCTGAGGGCAATGTGTGGTGTGAATATAATGCAGAGAATTCGTAGTTTGGAAGTTAGGAGGAGGTGCGGGATTACCAAAACTGTTGTCCAGAGGGCTGAGGAAGGGTTGTTGAGGTGGTTCGGACATGTAGAGAGAATGGAGCGAAACAGAATAACTTCAAGAGTGTATCAGTCTGTAGTGGAAGGAAGGCGGGGTAGGGGTCGGCCTAGGAAGGGTTGGAGGGAGGGGGTAAAGGAGGTTTTGTGTGCGAGGGGCTTGGACTTCCAGCAGGCATGCGTGAGCGTGTTTGATAGGAGTGAATGGAGACAAATGGTTTTTAATACTTGACGTGCTGTTGGAGTGTGAGCAAAGTAACATTTATGAAGGGATTCAGGGAAACCGGCAGGCCGGACTTGAGTCCTGGAGATGGGAAGTACAGTGCCTGCACTCTGAAGGAGGGGTGTTAATGTTGCAGTTTAAAAACTGTAGTGTAAAGCACCCTTCTGGCAAGACAGTGATGGAGTGAATGATGGTGAAAGTTTTTCTTTTTCGGGCCACCCTGCCTTGGTGGGAATCGGCCAGTGTGATAATAAAAAAAAAAAAAAAAAAAAAAAAAAAAAAAATAAAAACAAAAAAAAAAAAATAAAAAAAATATATATATATATATATATATATATATATATATATATATATATTTCAATAACAACACTGCACTAGCCAAGGAATTGAACCCATGCTGTTTCGGCCCGCCTCATGGTGAGAGAAAACGCACGACGCCTTAGACCACTAGACCACACAATCCTTAACAATGGTGCATCCAGCCAAGCTGGATGTTGTACCCACCATCGAAGGAGATACGGTGGTGTGGACGCCTCTCAGCTAATTTCATTGTAATAAGATAAGATAAGATTGTGAGGGAAAAGTAGGTGTAAGTGGGGTTAAGGTTGTTCGGGCAACCAGGAACCATTAGTTACGTCGCGTGCACCCCCCCCCCACTCTGGCGGGCTGGGGCGAAACTAGTTCCTGGTGTCCGATTTGTTAGTTTCTACTCCTGGTAATATTGACCTTACCTGGTGTGGGTTGAAGTTTGGAGATTCACTTCACCTCCACTCTTCTCCTAATCCCCTCAAGGAAGGTTCCTTGATGTTGGTGAGGGGCTCTTGATTTAGGGAATTGGATCTATGCTCCAGTTCCCCAAATTAAGCCTGAATGCCTTCCACATACCCCCCCAGGCGCTGTATAATCCTCCGGGTTTAGCGCTTCCCCCTTGATTGTAATAATAATAATCTTCTCCTAATCAGGTAGGGTGATATACCAGGAGTATCACTTTGTTTCTTTTGTTTGCTGGTTACCAGTAATGATTTTGGCATTTATCATTCTTTTTCTTTCTTAAATGTTATATTATCATGACTATGGGTAACCAGTTTATTTTTTTCTTATTACCAGCTCTGTTCCTGGCGTGGTCTTCCAGGATAGACGCCAGATAAAGGAGCAAGACATGTGTTAATAATACTTATTAACATTATTCTACTACTACCGGCCCTTACCTATTCTACTTGTGCTCCATCCAAGTGGTAGGAGATTCCAGAACATCGGATTATTACCATCTGCTCAGGATAACCTACATAAATAACATCAGAAGAACTATCCAGGGCCATACCTACTCCTGCCCAACTAAAAGAACTGAAGGCCATTTTTTTTATTATATTTAAATTTTAAGTAAAATTCTCAAAAATCATTATTCTCAATTTTCCTAAGTTATTTCTTTATTTATTTATTTTTCCATTAATTTCTTTTGTTCAGTTGGAAGGCGTTCCACTGACAATGGCGACCTTGCCAGGATACAACTCTTGAAGCAACATCGTCCTGATGGTTCAACTGGTTGTGAGTATAACATTTAAGATAGAAAAGGGTGAATTAGTTGAGGTGTCAAGTCATTACTGGTAGTCTGGTTGACTTACCGTTGTTTGGTTCTAAGGTTCGGTTTAGAAGTTTACCTATTTGTTGGACCTGGGGAACTTTGATGATAACCCCTCCTGTGTGAACCGTGTGTATTTTGCTTAGTGAAGGCTATTGAGCCCACAAGTGTATTCTTCCAGGGAGAAATATTTCATTTTCTACTTTGGGAAGTTTAAAGTGTGCGGACTGTGTCCCTCTTTTGTAACAGACGTTACTGTTAATTTTAATTAAGTCAGTTGAAGTTGGGTGCGTAATATTTCTTTTTACAAGATGGATTCTTTAGATTTCTGGTTGAAAGCTGGAAAGGAAATGGGATTTACTGGACAAAGCCTTGATAATTACATTACTGCTAAAATGGCTATTGAAAAGAAAGAGGAACAGGAAAGACTAGCTCGAGAGGAGAAAAGACTACCTCGGGAAGAGAAAAAGGAACAGGAAAGACTAGCTCGAGAAGAGAAAAAGGAACAGGAAAGACTAGCTCGGGAGGATAAAATAGAACAGGAAAGGATAGCTAGAGAAGACAGAGTTCAGGCAAGAGAGGTAGCCTTCAAAATGAAGGAAATTGAGTTAGAACAATCAAGGTTGGAATTAGAAGCCAAGAAGATAGAACTATCTAAGCAGAAAATAGATGAAGGGGTTCTAGAATACCCTTCCCAAGAACCTAATATTAGGATGCCACAAATACCACCTTTCTCAGAACAAGATGACATAGCGGCATATATTACTAGATTCGAGAGTACTGCTACTCTCTGTGACTGGCCAGTAGATTCTTGGGCTACTAGGCTGGGCTTACTACTATCAGGTTCAGCATTAAACGTCTATTCCACTCTACCCTCTGATGTTATTTCTAGTTATAGCCTGCTAAAGAAAGCTATACTTCAGGCTTTCAAAAAAACTACTCATCATTACAGGTCTGAGTTTAGACACATTAAAATAACTCCTAATCAAAATTACATGCAATTCTTAACAACACTTTTCAGATTATTTGATTCGTGGATTGAAAGTGCTGAGGTTGACCACGATTTCGAATCTTTACGAGACCTGATGGTAAGAGATCAATTCCTTTCTTCTGTAAACTCTGACTTACGAATATTCATTAAAGAAAGAAACATTCATACGGCTGCGGAAATGGCACAAGCTGCTGATATATATGCGTGCGCTCATAATAACTACCCTAAAGAGCGTAGCAGATATAAACCTGTTGTGCCTAAGCAATCTGAGGGATCCAAACCCTCCATACCAAAGAATTCCACGGCCTTCACAGTAAAGTGTTTCAACTGTAATGAGTGGGGTCATAGACGTCCCGACTGTCCTAGGAAAAAAGGTGAAAATGTCGGTAAATGTTTCACTGAATCAAACATAAACGCACCTTTTAGTGAAGGTACAGTCAATGGTATGAATGTATCAACCATTCTTAGAGACACTGGATGTTCCTGTATTGTTATCTCAAGTAAGCTTTTCCCTAACCTAGATTCTTCACGTTATAAGTCCACTAAATTAACTGACTATTTAGGAAGAAGCAATTCTTTTCCAACAGTCAGATGTTTCGTTAGGTGCAAATGGTTCTCAGGATGGGTAGATGCCGTAGTTGCCCCGATAACCTCGTGTTCTGTTTTGGTTGGGAACATACAAGGGGCTGCTTTCCCATCTGAGAAGGACTGTTTGGAATTTGGAGTTTCCAAGGAAGGGTTGGAACCTAATCTCTGTTTCTTCACAGATAGTTCCAGATGAGAGTCAGTTGGATAACCTAAATCAGAGAGCTGATGGTTACAAAACTCCGGTAACACCTTTAGTAAGTCAGTCACTTGACCTGGACAACGCAGACACCAGTGGAAAACTACGTGTGGCACAATCTATACAACAACTAGACTCAATTAACGTCCTTACCAGAGCTCAGTCTAAGGTAAAACCTATCCACCCATTAGTTCTTTCCAAAGGAAAGCCAATCGAGCTGTCTCATATAGATTTAGAGGGGTCTTCAAAAGACTTGTCCTTCCTTAGAGGAATCTCGGAAGTTAGCTTTAAATGGCAAGGTGACCCAGAGAAAGAAATTTTCTTACAAGTTTGAGTTCAAACACGATCTTTTGTACAAGACTATAGTGTCTGCGGACAAACCCAATGACGTTGGTCGAAGCCTGTTAGTCATTCCGCAGGATTGCCGTGAAACCATTTTAAAGATTTCTCATGACTTGCCAGTCTCTGGCCATTTTTCACATAGGAAGACCTATAATAAAGTCAAGGACCTATATTTCTGGCCTAGCATGTCCTCTGACATCTATAAGTACTGCAGATCATGTCACGTATGTCAACTTTCCACGCAGAAGGGTAGAACTAGGAGAGTTCCTATGGTAAAGATGCCAATTTTCTCAGTCCCTTTTGCAAGGGTTGCAGTAGATATAGTTGGTCCTATCACACCTCGCTCATCAGGAGGTCATAAATATATTTTAACTATGACTATGCGTCCAGCTTCCCAGAGGCGGTACCCTTAAAATCCATTACGTCCATAGAAGTCGCAGAAGCCTTATTTTCTATTTTTTCACGTGTAGGTATACCTCGTGAAATTCTGTCGGATAAAGGGGCACAATTCACTTCAGAATTAATGGAACACGTTTATCAACTTGTGGGTGTTAAACCTCTTTTCACTACACCTTACCATCCGATGTGTAACGGAAGAGTGGAGCGACAACATGCCATCCTAAAGTCAATACTAAAAAAACTATGTATTCTTAAACCAACGGATTGGCATAGATTTTTACCATGTGCTCTTTTCGCAATGCGCGAGATTCCAAGTGATTCCCTTGGTTATTCCCCTTTTGAATTGCTTTATGGGAGACAAGCTCGTGGACCACTATCTATTTTGAATGAACTTTCGTCCAAAGATATCAAACCTGAGGTTCAAAACAGCTATCAGTTTCTTTTAGATCTAAGGGAAAGGTTGGAAGAAACCGCCGATTTGGTCGGTAAAAACCTACAGATGTCTATGGAAACGTACAAGACCTATTTTGACCATAAAAGCTCCAAGCGTACGTTTAATGTTGGTGATGAAGTTTTAGTTCTCCTACCTGACAAATCCAACAAATTGCTAATTACCTGGCGCGGACCGTATAAAGTAGTGAAGGTCTGCAATAAGGTAGATTATATCTTGGATGTCAAGGGTAGAGAAAGAATGTATCACGTCAATATTTTGAAACGGTACCATCGAAGAGAAGTTAATCTTTGCGTAAATTCCTTTGACGAAGATACTTCTTCTTTCGGCTTGGGTACAAGTGGTGATTCGTACGAATGTAGAGTTTGTATTATAGATGACGAGTCTTTTACAGAATCGAAGGAACTACTTGATATCTTAACGCATGATCCCTCACCAAAGAAGTCAAATGTCAACATTAACAACGACTTGTCGAATAAACAAAAGTCTCAAGTAAGTGCCTTAATAAACACATTTTCTGACGTATTCACAGAGGTACCAGGACTTACCACCACTATTGTACACAAGATTGAATTGTCGGATCATGAACCAGTAAGGCGGAAAATCTACCCTGTTCCCGTTCACTTACGGAAAACTTTTGATAATGAGGTTGACAAACTATTTAACTTAAATATCATAGAACCTTCGAAATCAGCTTTCTGTTCACCAGTTGTTATGGTTAAGAAACCCGATAATTCTTACCGACTGGCACAAGATTTTCGTTATTTGAATACTATAACTAAATGGGATGCAGAACCCATGCCAGTAATTGATCATGACTTGTATAAATTCCATGACTGCAAATTCTTCTCGGAATTAGACATCTCACAAGCATACCATCAAGTGCCATTACACCCAGACTCTAAACCATACACTGCTTTCCCTACTCATAGAGGTCTAATGCAATATCGCACAATGCCTTTCGGCTTGGTTACCGCGTGTGCCACGTATATTAGGCTTATGAGAATAGTTCTTTCTGATCTAAAGAATGTATCAGTGTATTTTGATAATATTTATATCATGACAAATGTCTGGGAAGACCATCTAAATACACTAGCGCTTGTTTTGAAAAGACTAAGAACTCATGGACTTACAGTTAAACCACAAAAATGCTTTCTTGGCTATCATAAGGTACAATACCTTGGGTTCATTATCTCTGATAACAACTTTTCACCACTTCCTAATAAGACCAAAGCTGTTTTAGAAAGTACGTTCCCTGCTACCAAAAAGTTATTAAGAAGTTTCCTTGGATCTGTAAACTTCTATAGAAATTTCGTACCAAATCTAAGTAGCTTAACTTCAGTTCTTACAGACTATTTGAAAAAGGGTGTCAAGGAACCTCTTAGTTGTTCTGAGGAAGCCATCCAAAGCTTCGAAGAAATTAAGAGCATATTTTCAAACCCCCCTGTCCTAAAATTGCCAGATATTAATAAAATATTTTGTCTCCGAACAGATGCCTCCCATTCTGGACTCGGGGCTGTACTACTTCAATATTATAAGGAGACACCTTTCCCAGTATCTTTCGCCAGTAAGAAGCTTCTGCCCAGAGAAGAAAGATATTCCACTGTGGAGAATGTTATGCTTTAGTATGGGGTATAAGTAGATTTATATACTACCTATACGGTAAACCCTTTGTGCTTGAAACAGATCACAAGCCACTGATGTACTTGGAAAACTTTAAAGGGTCAAATAGCAGACTCTTGAGATGGGCTCTGGCTATTCAGCCCTATAAGTTTAAAGTCGTTTATATTTCTGGCTCGGAAAACCACTTCTCAGATTGGCTGAGCCGAGGTTGTACATAGTTCTTTTCCCTCTGTTCGTTGACTTATTGACTCCGTCCATAAGTTTTGGAAGGGGGTATTGTGAGGGAAAAGTAGGTGTAAGTGGGGTTAAGGTTGTTCGGGCAACCAGGAACCATTAGTTACGTCGCGTGCACCCCCCCCCCCACTCTGGCGGGCTGGGGCGAAACTAGTTCCTGGTGTCCGATTTGTTAGTTTCTACTCCTGGTAATATTGACCTTACCTGGTGTGGGTTGAAGTTTGGAGATTCACTTCACCTCCACTCTTCTCCTAATCAGGTAGGGTGATATACCAGGAGTATCACTTTGTTTCTTTTGTTTGCTGGTTACCAGTAATGATTTTGGCATTTATCATTCTTTTTCTTTCTTAAATGTTATATTATCATGACTATGGGTAACCAGTTTATTTTTTTCTTATTACCAGCTCTGTTCCTGGCGTGGTCTTCCAGGATAGACGCCAGATAAAGGAGCAAGACATGTGTTAATAATACTTATTAACCTTATTCTACTACTACCGGCCCTTACCTATTCTACTTGTGCTCCATCCAAGTGGTAGGAGATTCCAGAACATCGGATTATTACCATCTGCTCAGGATAACCTACATAAATAACATCAGAGGAACTATCCAGGGCCATACCTACTCCTGCCCAACTAAAAGAACTGAAGGCCATTTTTTTTATTATATTTAAATTTTAAGTAAAATTCTCAAATCATTATTCTCATTTTTCCTAAGTTATTTCTTTATTTATTTATTTTTCCATTAATTTCTTTTGTTCAGTTGGAAGGCGTTCCGCTGACAAAGATAAGATTTCGTTCGGATTTTTAACCCCGGAGGGTTAGCCACCCAGGATAACCCAAGAAAGTCAGTGCGTCATCGAGGACTGTCTAACTTATTTCCATTGGGGTCCTTAATCTTGTCCCCCAGGATGCGACCCACACCAGTCGACTAACACCCAGGTACCTATTTGCTGCTAGGTGAACAGGACAACAGGTGTAAGGAAACGTGTCGAAATGTTTCCACCCGCCGGGAATCGAACCCGGGCCCTCCGTGTGTGAAGCGGGAGCTTTAGCCACCAGGCCACCGGGCCATATAATATACTGCTTGTTGACCTAGTACACAAACAGGGAGTAGAATGAAATTAGCTCAGAGGCGTCCACATCACCTTACGTTGGTGGGTACAACATCTAGCTTGGCTGGATGCACCATTGTTAAGGATAGTGTGGAAATAAATGGTATAAAATACCGACACAATGGCAATATAAACACAAATGCAGTATAATGTGATCCTTTATTGACAACGTTTCACCCACACAGTGGGCTTTCTCAAGTCACACACGGATCTACCTAGGGTTGGAAGGTACGAGAGTATTTATTGTCAGAATGTTGAGGTCAGGTGAAAAATGCAGCATTCTTCACCTGACCTCAACATTCTGACTATAAATACTCTCGTACCTTCCAGCCCCAGGTAGATCCGTGTGTGACTTGAGAAAGCCCACTGTGTGGGTGAAACGTTGTCAATAAAGGATCACATTATACTGCATTTGTGTTTATATTGCCAAGGATAGTGTGGTCTAGTGGTCTAAGGCGTCATGCGTTTTTTCTCACCATGAGGCGGGCCGAAATAGCATGCGTTCGACTCCTTGGCCAGTGCACTGTTGTTATTGAGATATATTATATATATATATATATATATATATATATATATATATATATATATATATATTATATACATATATATATATATATATATATATGTGTGTGTATTAAGCATATATCGCAAACCAAGCGATGCAAGATGCAAAACAACCAAAGCAGCATGGGCTCGAGCCCTTGGCTAGTGCAGTGTTGTTATTGA